>NC_061825.1:22170392-22175483 GCF_019202785.1 Penaeus chinensis
TATATATATATATATATATATATACATATATATATACATATATATATATATATATATATATATATATATATATATATATATATATATACATATATATACACACACACACACACACACACACACACACACACACTATTGTTACTCTTATTTTCTAACTTTCTTAGATAATCCCATGTTATTGGGAGTTTCTCAGGGTCTTGTACATTTAGGACGATTGTTGATATATGATGCGATTCTTTTTTGTTTACCCTGCCCAGTCTACGTACCTTTGTCCCATACCAGGTACTGGATAACACAATCTACATTCAATTTCGGGTTGAAGAAATGCCTCGCACCACGTATACTGCTTGGATAAGGCACGTACTTCCCTATACCTTGTGGCAAGAGAAAACATGCCATGTATATTCTATGATCAAGATTTTTTTCGATATCATACCCGCTTCCTTCTTCAGTGGTCAGTTCTACAACAATTACCGCCGCCTCCTCGCCCCCCACTGACTGATAGTACTTTCACACTCAGCATCACTACCAAGAATATGTATGCATATACTGAACTTTGCCGGTAAACTCTGGTTTGCTTTGGATCAATTTAAAGCTCGTCCATCTAATTTATGTCCGAACTACACCAATATATCTTTGAAATAACCATGTTACTGCATTATACAAAGTAGGGGGGGGGGGGGGGATTGCCTGAGCAGCTTCGGGAATGGTGAAAATCAGGGTCGCACTGTAATGAGCACAAGGGATGGAAGTTAGAATGACCCAAAAATTCGTCTTGAAAACACCCTGCATATACCTCACTTGGTCTTTATGCATATGAATTACTCATATATACACCTCAGTTTTTTTTGTCTGTAGCTATGTAAGATAAAATTACTTAATTATTTTTATAGAAAGATGACACTTTATTTTATAAGTTTTACATAAAGTTTATATATTTCTATATTATCTTTTTTATTAAGATTAGGAAATTGTAAAGTATAATAGTCTACCCTACAAAGTACTGTTGTTGTTTTTTTGTTACCCCCCCATACATTCTCTTTATTTAAAGGGTACACTGTTATATGTCAATAGTACCGTTAAATTAAGTTTGTATAATTGATATTTTGACAATAATATGTACTATTTTTGTCATTGAAAATTTTCATTTAAGTTCTGAAAATTATGCATGTATAGGTTAAGAAAAACTATATGTTTGTACCATATGTGATCTGAGTAGACTTTAAATTTTGAAATATATACAGTACTAAAGCCTGATACTATTGCTATAATCATAGAGAGAGAGAGAGAAAGAGATCAGAGAAGAGTGCCATACAACAGCCTGAAAGTCTTTTAGATTATCATGAAATATCCGAGGTAAGAAAGAATGTTCAACTGTAATTATATAATTAATATATTCATAAGATACTATATATTTGATTTATAGAACAAAAGAAAGTAAATATTAGAGATCAAACTAGAATAGAGATAAATAGTATGTCTTCTTCACAGCTCGAGGCTGGCACATGGCACTGAACAACATCCAGATGTGTCTCTCTCATTATTATTAAGAATTTAAAACCCATTCAAAGTGTAAGTGTTCTTAACATTTATAATTGTATACTATTAAAATGATGTTTAGTCAAAATTTACTAGAATGTGCATACCATTACTCAGATCATGTATAATAACATAAATGCTATACGTAATTTGTTTGTTTGCAAGATATATTTTGTTCTTTTAAGAAATGACTTATTTAGATTTATAACTTTATATTGTTGTATCATTCCTAAACTAGAATATTGTTTCTTTTCTAGGAATGGGTTTATGTTTTGGTTTATTTTTTTGTTTGTTTTTGTTTTGTTTTTATGGTTTTGCTGAAGATTGGATTTATTTGTTCCTGGTGCTGTGCACATGATTGAAAGAAAATATCTTTTGGGAGCCCAGGAGATGGATGAAAAAAGAAGAAGATAGCTGAGAGGACCAACTAGTGACAAGTTGGAGTAGCAGGACATTTTGGTAAATGTATGTTTATATTATTGTAAAAGTGTAATGATTTATGATTCATAATGTCAACTAAAATTTGTAAGCTTATTAAGTGTTTTGATATTACCCCTTCTCTCAGTTACCTCTAAGGTTGAAATTAGATCATAAATACCTTGTATGATTCTTCATCTTTTATGGTGTGGGTTCTAAAGGTAAATATTGGAGAAACCACACCTTGGAAATAACAGATAGTGCCCATCTGGATAAAATATTTGAGTGGTTCTCAGAAAGGGCACTACAGCACCCTGATCGTTAAAATGTTCATCCATACGCGCTATGTGCGGGGTTATGCTTTTATTATTTGTACCATCTTCGTCATCGACAATTTTGGGTTCACTGTCAGTTTTCATTTTTTGGCTGACTCTGGTTTACGAATAATTGTTCGTCGCCCGGGGTGATGGCGAAGGAGGGGACGGGGCAGCGAGCGGGGATTCCCCGTCTTCACTGCGATGGATTCCTTTGGGAAATTGTCTTGTACCGTCTGAAATTAATTCAAGATGAGGATATTAGCTTTATATCATATTTCTTTCTGTATCATCAATAGTTTGTGTCAACACGATGAATCTTAGCAGTTCCCCTGTCACTTCTACCAAGCAACTATATATTTTCCATCTCAGCAGTTACCATTGATACAACATATTTCATATTTATCAAAAAAACATTGAGATAATTTATTTCTTACCAGTTTTCGGTGTTGATACATCGATCCTGCAAAAATATAGTGACCGCAACCGCATTGTATGCATATGTGCGCCTGTTAGTCGGATTTCTTCCTTCTGCATAGCTCGCAGTATCGAACTCTACTTATGACTGCTGATGTGGGCTGTTGCGGTAATACACCGACTATGGTGTGGTGGGCTTCTATTACGTTTATATATGCTACTGTCACCTCCCACCCCATATCCCTGCCTACCCTACACACACACACACACACACACACACACACACACACGCAATAGGTGCAATTATGCATATACAGCAGAGCTTGTATTACTTCTCCTTACAATTAGGGAAATTTCTGATATACCATTAATTAGCATTTCACAATAAGCTTACTATTGCTTTAAGGTTAATGCATATTATAATATATACATGTCTATGGTTGAGAAATTTGTAAGCTGTTTTTTCCCCTTTACACATGCGTGCACACACACACAAAAATGGAAAAAAAAGAAAAGAAAAAAAAAACTACATCTATGAATCAGTACAAGTTTATCATTTACAGTAATGGCTCATATAATTCAGATAAGTCACTTATCAATAAGCTTTTTATATACACATGCCTATGCATGTTTCTCCCCTCTCATAAGCACATGCGAAAAATAGAGCGAGAGAGAGCGGGGCAGGAGCTTTTTACATCTGGAATCAATAAGACTTTCTACAGAATATTTTCTCGCAATGTGGCATTTCAAAATTTCTATACAAGACTTCTGATAATCTTCGTGTCATTATATCTATAATTATTTGTCAAAAATGTAGGTGCCAGCCATTTGCTTGACACGCGATACATAACGTGCTGGCAGAACAAGGAAAACGAGACAACAGCAGCAACAGAGGGACTTGCCCACTATGCCCCGCTGGCGTAAAAAAAAAAAAAGAAAAAAAAAAAAATCCTTCGCTAGTTTCTCTTTCTCAGACACATCAGCAGAAGAAAGAGAGAGAGAAAGAGAGACCTCTGCAGTCACACACTTTTACTTCCTCTTTGTCTGGAGGGTGCTTGCGTACTATACCCATCTTGCGGGGACATGGGATTTTTTTTTTTTTTTTTTTTTTTTATGGAGAAACAACCTGATTTTTTAAAAGCTATTACAAGGAAAGGGGAAGGGGAGGGGAGCGGGTGAATTTGAATTTGAGGGGGGGTTGCAACATGATATGCCATGTTGGCACAGGTGGCTCACCTGTGAAATTGAATTTGATAGGGGAGTGGGAATGGTGGTAAAAAAAAACTGCTAAAATAATCACTGTTTCCATAAGTTCTACTACTTGTGTGTGTGTGTGTATATATATATATATATATATATATATATATATACATATGTATGCTTGTATGTATGTGTGTGTGTGTGTTTGTATGTATACATATATGTGTGTATGTGTATCTAAAATTATTTATGTTTATACATACACATGCACACGCACACACACGTGCACACACACTCACACACATTTATACATATACATACATACACGCACACACATGAACAAATATATGTATATATATATATATATATATATATATATATATATATATGTATGTGTGTGTGCTTGTACATATATGTGTATTTGTGTGAGTATTTATCATAATTTGTTACTATAGAACAAAATAGTAATATTAATAGAAGCTATGCATTTCCTTAAATTTTCGCACCTGATGTGTTAGAACTCCTTTTCATGATAAATTAAACATGGAAATGGTAAAAACCTTCCTTGTCTACATAACCTATATTGTTTTTCTGTTAATATTCCTCCGAAATGTGTTGCTCTTACACATTAATTGATTTTCCAAAATATAAAAACCCATTTTCATACTCCTGAAGGTTTTTTATAAGGTTGATATGAACGGACGAGGGTCACTACGATGAGAGGTACGATTGGCACCTAACGTCTCTCGTGCGGAGGTGCTTTTAAAATTTGCTCGTTGCGAGAAACAAAAGATTAGTATGACTTACGATGTAAACCCACTTAATACGATATTTTATGTGTGTTTGTAAATCCGGTCCCTGATCTGAATCCCCCTGCCGTAGCAAGAGGATTCTCCTTGCAGAGTGCTTGCAGTGATGTTATTATGCTAAAGGGAGGATAATTCTGTGCATTCAATATCCAAGAGAATGAATGGACATCTGTCACTCCTTTAGTAGATACTATATTACAAATAGAGAAAACACTGAAGTATATTAAGGTGCGAGAGATTACAGACCTGTCAATTACTCACCAAATATGAAGTTTTCCTTTATGAAATCATTACATACAACTCATTACTCTTGGGTATTGCAGCTGATTTTTGTCATAAATTTTCTTGTGTTGTTTCTAGATTGTAAAATATAAGTATAAAGTGTCGCACTTTCT
>NC_061825.1:22175583-22178083 GCF_019202785.1 Penaeus chinensis
TCATAAGCCTATGAACGGGCAGCTATACGTTGAGAACGTCGTCTGGCACCATAACTTCTGGGTTGACGACGTCTACGTGGGCAGGGAGAATCTCGGGCCGGGCGGTCAGGGACGTCCTCACGCTTGTCCTCCACAGGTGCATGGGGTGGAATTGTCACAACGCGAAGGAACCGACGATTTCTCCAAAGCACTCGTCCTGAAGGCGTCCGGAGAAGGTAGTCGCGGCTCCGACCAAGTCCCATAACTACAGATACTTTATTCCATCGTTTGGAGACAGGGTCTAGTATTCGGACTTGTGATCCAATCTGCAGTGGCTGTAATGGTCTGGCGTGCGAGTCGTACAATGACTGAGCAGCTTGCGTCCTCATAGCCGCACGGCGATTACGTTCTTCTGTCTTTGCTTGCCATTCTGGAGCAAAAGATGAGCTGTGGGCTGGAACACAGGAACGTAGAGGGTGGCCAAACAAAACTTGTGCAGGGGAACGGCCATCCTGACTTGGTGTATTTAGGAGTTCCAACAATCCACGGTCAAAAGCTTCATTCAAGTTACCAGAAGGGGCGACCTTCACAATTAGGTGTTTCACTGCCTTCACTGCAGCTTCTGCATGACCATTACTCTGTGGATAATGGGGAGAGGATGTATGTATCACAGGCCATCCTGAGAGTTGGTCAACATACACAAGAAAGACTTTCCCGCTGCACTGAAAAAGTCTGCTGACACAGACTCAAAGGGTTTGGTGGGGGCTTCTTCTATCATCATGGGCTCCTGTTGCTGACTTGGCAGAAGTACTTGGCAAGGATTACATGATCTGACAGCATTTGTGATATCTGAATTAATACCAAGCCACCATACTGTCTGTCGGGCACGGCACTTTGTGGCGTCCACACCACAGTGGAGGCGAACCAACACTTCTCGGCAAAGTGTAAAAGGAACTACAATGCGGGGTTCCAAAAGGATGAGGTCCTCATCGTGGTACAAATTGTCGCATTCCTTCCAATATGGGAGTAGGTCAGAGTCCAAATTGTCACAGTTGGCAGGGAAACGATGAGTCACTTTGTCGAGGAGCTTGACATATACCAAATCTTCACATGCTGCTGCTCGCATCTTATCAAGCACCAAGTCACTTGTCTGTATTGTTCGTGATACTGCGCTCAGAGTGGCCATACGGTGAGTGACTACACATCAGACATAGTGATGTGTGTCATCACTAAAAGCAATATCTTCAGGGGACGGAGAATCCACTGGAGCACGGAAAAGGGCATCTGGGATTGATAGTTCCTTTCCTTTATGCCACGTAGCTGTGAAGACATAACTTGCTATCTACTCTTTCAGGCGTTGTAGTCGGGGATTTTCAATTGCATCTTATGTGTATGAATTAAGTATGGGCACCAGAGGTCTATGGTCTGTTATCAGAGTGAAGTGGGGCAAACCAAGCAGGTAATATTTGCACTTCATCATAGCCCATACTGCAGCCACTAATGCAACTCAATTGTGGCATATATCGTCTCCACATCTGCAAGTAATCGGGAACCACATTGCACTAATCGCCATTCTCCAGGCTTATGTTCTTGCAACAATATTTATATTTATATTTATATTTATATTATATATATATTTATATTTATATACATTTATCTATATATATATATATATGTATCTATATACATATATATTGATATACATATTTATATACATATATATGTATTTTAATCTTTATATACATGAATATATGTTTATTTATAGTTATATTCATATATATATATATGTATATCTATCTTTACACACACACACACACACACACATATATACATATATAAGTATTTATATTTTTATACACACATATATATATTTCTCTTTATATACACATATATGTATATTTCTCTTTATATACATATATATGTTTATTTATAGTTATATTCATATATATATATATATGTATATCTATCTTTACACACACACACACACACACATATATACATATATAAGTATTTATATTTTTATACACACATATATATATATTTCTCTTTATATACACATATATGTATATTTCTCTTTATATACATATATATGTATATTTCACTTTATAAACATATATATATATTTCTCTTTATATACATATATATGTATATTTCTCTTTATATACATATATATATATATATATATATATATATATATATATATATATTTCACTTTATTTACATATATATACATATATATATATATATATATATATATATATATATATATATATGTTTATTTATATGTATATACATATATATATATATATATATATATATATTTATCTTTCTATACATTTATATGTATATGCTTATCTTTATATACATATATGTATGTATATTTACATTTATATACATATATATATATTTATATAGATGTATATATGTGTATAAATATATATGTATATAAATATATATATATATATATATATAAATATGTAAATAATTTTATATAAATATATAAATATATATATATAAATAT
>NC_061825.1:22195583-22198083 GCF_019202785.1 Penaeus chinensis
CGTGTGTATGTATGCATACGAGTATGTATGTGTGTATATATGTATACGAGTATGCATGTGTATGCATGTGAATATATGTATGTGTATGTATGTGGATATATGTATGTGTATGTGTATATATGTGTGTATATGCATGTGTAGGTGTGCATATGCATGAATATGTACATAAATGTATATGTGTACATATGCGTATGTATGTGTATATATATGTATGTATGTTTGTATGCATGAATGTATATGTATATTTATAAGGGTATTCATAGTCACAAGTATGTATACAAGGTATGTGCGCATGAATGCGTGCACATAAGTGTGAGTGAGTACATACATATGTATGTGCACATGAAGCACACGTATGTTTATATATGTCTATGCATGCGCATGGGTGTAGTTGTGCATAATGTATAAGAACGTATGCATAGCATATGCATAAGAGCATTGTAAAGGCGTATGCTTTCATGTGCACGAAAAAGACCATATGCGTAGTAATTAGGACATTTGCGGGTGAACAACTATATCAGCACTAAGAGCACATACGCATAAATAAAATCAGTGTATAAAAATACAATCATACATATACGCACTTCTGATACTCAAGCCCATGTTCACGGGAGTATACCCTGGTGTAGAGAGCAGGCCCGGGTGTTGCTGCTCATACACTAGACAGGGCCAACCTTGCTGGAGGGGCTTATTAGTGGCATCCCGGCCAAAATGCTCCCCCTCCCACTATGATACACCTAGGCCAGTAGGTGGGAGGTAACTCGGCTGTTTACCTCACAATCAAAAACCATGACTACACAGACAGAGCAACGACCCTCATTCCCCGGAAGCGAAGGAGCCCCTGGTTACGGCGGCGATCAGGATAGCTCCGGAGCAGAGGGTGCTAAGAATCCCCGGCCAAGAACAGGCCGCCCCACGTTGATGAACCTTTTCACATATAATATAAGGACAAGGAGAACGGAATCCGATTTACAAGCACTACTTGAGGAACTCTCATTCATTAAATGGGATGTTGTAGGACTCTGTGAGGTTAGAAGATACTAAATGATGGACACGTGCTCTATTGGAGAGGCAAACCTCAAGGTAACAAGCAAGAATTAGGGGTAGGTTTCTTAGTTCACAAACGTTTAAAAAAAGAATATAGTTGAATTCCATAGTATAAACGAAAGAGTAGCTTCAGTAACAATAAAACTAAATAATAGGTACAACTTATTATGTTCAAGTCTATGCTCCAACCTGCAGCCACAGTGATGACGAAATAGAAAGCTTCTATGAAGATGTTCATTTAGCCAACGGAAGAGCAAAAACCCATTTCACAATAATTATGGGAGACTTTAATGCCAAAATAGGTAAAAAGACAGGAGAAACCGTAGTGGGGAATCACGGAGTAGGCACTAGGAATGAGATGGGACAAATGCTAGTCGATTTTGCGGAGGCTCGATCACTCAATATCATGAATACATTATTCAAAAAAAGACTAGAGCGGAAGTGGACATGGAAGTCGCCATCGGACATCAAAAACGAAATTGACTTCATAATTTTAAATAGGCGTGATATAGTAAAAAATGTGGGAGTTATTAATAAAGTAAATGTTGGCAGCGACCATAGGTTGGTCAGAGGCCAAATTAAATTACACCTCAGAAGGGAAAGAAATAAACTAATACGAAAACCGCAGCCAAACTTAGCTAACTTGAAAACCAAAGCGACAGAATTTAGCATGAACATCCAAAACAGATATTCACTTCTCAGCGACGAAGATCTCAACATTGACCAAATCAACAAAAAGTTCAATGACATAATAAAGGAAGCTGCACTTGAAGTAGGTGGTAAGAACGTCAAACAAAACTCCAGTAAGTTCTCGATAGAAACTAAAGAACTTATGCAAAAACGTAGGGTCATGAAAGTATCGTCAAATAGGGACAAAATAGAATTAGCTGAACTAACAAAAACTATAAACAAAGAGAAGAGAGAAGATGTACGGAAATTCAATACTCAAATAATAAATGAAACAGTGATGTCAGGTACCAGCATGAAAACAGCTAAGAGGAAACTAGGAATAGGGAGAAATCAAATATATGCAATAAAGAAACCAGACGGAGATGTGACATATAATAAAAATGAAATCATAAGAGTAGTGGAAAACTTTTACAGGGATCTATACAACGCAAATGAACAGCCACGGATAGAAGCGAACGCGGTATCTAGAGAAGTACCTAACATCACAACAGAATAAATAAATAGAGCGCTTAAAGGCATGAAGAGAGGGAAAACACCAGGTGAAGACGGTATTAGTATAGACCTTATAATAGACGCAGGGGAAATTGCAACAGAGAAACTAGCCAATCTTTTTAACAAATGCCTTCTCAATGGAAAAATTCCGAAAGCCTGGAAAAATGCAACAATTATTTTGATTCATAAAAAAGGGGACAGAATGGATCTAAAAAACTACCGACCCATAAATCTCCTTTCAGTTACTTACAAACTGTTCACTAAAATCATC
>NC_061825.1:22199860-22207360 GCF_019202785.1 Penaeus chinensis
TAGGGTTGAAGGTGGAGTCACCATGAACATCCACCTAAGCCTCCCTTTTAGTAAAGTGACTATTGATTCTACTTCGGCGTTTGTCACAAAAATTAATGGCACGTATCTGACTATATGTTCAGTTTACCGTTCACCTGATAATGTGATAATCTATGAGCTCTTTGCTCTTCAGGATAGTCTGCCACAAAATAAATTAATTTTAGGTGATTTTCATGTTCATCATACATTTAGGGGTTCCCTGCGAGCGGATGGTAGAGGTGAGCAAGTAGTTAAATTGATTAATGATTCTGATCTGGTCCTTCTGAACGATGGTAGTCCGATGCCTGTAGTATACAATTGACGACTCGTTGGGAAGCGATCACCTACCTAGTTTATTTGAATATTCATGTGACACAGTAAGAACGCCTTCAGCACCTTAATTTAACGTAAAAAGAGCAGACTGGGTCGCCTTCACAAGGAGCGTCCAGCTCGAACTTGTTGGAGAAAAAAATGATGAGAAAGTAAACAATATTCAGAATTCGATTTTAGAAGCAGCACTGCTATCCATTCCTAAGACTTCAACAGATAGCGTTAAGCATAGAGTTCAATGGTGGACACCAGATTCCCGCAGCGCGCTGTGCCAACGCAGTAGGGCCTACAGGCTTTTCAAAAATAACATCAATAATGAGAACTTTTGCAAATACAAACAAGCAAGAACAGGGCTCGTAGGATAATAAGACAATCAAAAAGAGACTCATGGCGGAGCTTTGTCTCTACAATTAACAGCAAGACATCAATATCAGAGGTTTGGTCCACTTGTCAATAAAATAAATAAGAAACAAAATATCTTTCAAAATTAAAAACTCCATTCACGAGGGAACCAATTTCGATTCACCAAGAGACATTGGTAATGCACTCGCCAGGCAGTTCTCTTATACAAGCAGCTCAGACAATTACCATCCCACATTCCCACATCAAGGAAGCGGCTGAGCTGCAATCTATTCACTTTGCCACGGGGGATGACTTTGATTACAATAAAGATCTAACAATGGATGAGCTTGTCCGAGCCCTAAAAGCCTGTAGAGGATAATCCCCAGGCCCCGATGAGACTCGATTTGAGATGATAAAGCATCTTAATAATGATGTCATGATTAAATTGCTAGAAGTGTACAATGAAATTTGGAAAAGCCACACTTTTCCAAACTCATGGCACTTTGCCCACATCATTCCCACACTGAAAGGGGGTAATCCCAGATTTGCCATCTCCTTCCGCCCAATTGCGTTGACAAGTTGCTTATGCAAGGTCAAGGAACGAAATGTTAACAGAAGGCTATTCTATTTCTTAAATTCCATTAATTTACTAGTTGACGAGTAGTGCGGCTTTCGAAAGGGACGCCAAACTCTTGATCAACTAGTAAAACTGGACAGTCATATTCAAGAGGCAATTGCCTTTTTTTTATTTTTATATATATATATAGAAAATATATAGAAAAAGCTTACGACATGACATGGCGATATGGCCTACTCAGAAAACTGTATGTTTTTGGATTACGTGGAAACTTGCCTTGTTTTATTCAAAATTTCATCTCTGACAGAACTTTTGCTGTCAGATTGCTTTCTGACAATGTCACTTTATAGGACATTTTTGTCCAGGAAAACGGGGTCCCACAATGAAGTGTCTTGTCACCAACATTATTTTTATGTATGATCAATGGCATCTTACCTGCTCCCCCTCGGAATCTTAGATACTCACTGTACGTTGATGATTGTGGATTATGGCATTCCAGCAGTAATGCAGAGTTTTTGGAGATCTGTATGAACTATGTTGGCAAAATCGCATCCAACTGGCACTGGATATGATTCATAACTGGGGCCTCCAGTGGGGTTTTTAGTTTTCCACAAGAGTGTTGGGGTATTTTTTTCACATAGGAAAAAGCCGAACATTGGGCATCTGACAACCACCCAACACTTATTCAAAATTCTGCTAAATTTCTGAGCCTACTGGAGTTCACAAGGAAATCCAGTAGGCTCAGGAAAGTCACATGAAAGGGAAAATAATTCAGAATAAAAGAAAAAGTGCGCGAAAAGGACGTCTCAGATTACTGGGCCTCCCTGCCCAGGGGTCAAAGCCCTCTGGGCTACCCTAGTATAGGAGAGGTGCGTGTCTGAGGTGGGGTGCTGACTACGCCTACTGTGGTCTCGTGTCCCCTGCAAAAGCAAGAAGGTGCCGGCAAAGCACTATAGAGTGAAAAAAAAAAAAAATCGGCAAAAATAGTTTTTACTCTACTTGAAATTACTTTAAGGAACTCAGAGGCAACAATGTCAAACGAGACGAGAGGCCCCGGGCCTTTGTATTTGTTGCTGTTGTGTTATAAACAATGTCTGCGCTCATCAAAATTTCATACACGAGTGGACGGTCCTTTGCTTCTTTCTTTCTTTGTTGGATTTCTTGGCTATCAACCAGCGGCATATGGCCAAGCTTATTAAGCCAATGGATCCTATTAATTATACCAATCGATATAAGGTCATAAAGTTATGTCTCCCTTAGAAAAGGGATTACTTTACTGATGATTCTTTCATTAGCTGATAATATATTTAATAATGTAAAATATTTTTTTATTTTTTTTATTCTAAGATAATTTTTGAATAGTCTGTGGTTTGCATATTTTGGGCATACTTTTAGCAGGTGATTTATGGTAAGGCTGGTGTTGCATTGGGGGCACTGAGGAGGGAAAGTTATATCTATATAGGGAGTGAGGAGGATGATTCTGGTGGCATTGACCCTGAGCCGGGCCAAGACCACCTCCTCCCTTCTTACTTTCCTATGGGATGTATCCCACAGTTTTATTTCTGGTTTGACTGCAGGTTGGCCCACTCCTTTGCCACAGGAGACGTATTTTTGCTTTTATTAGAGACACAAAACACCTGAGATCTGAACGAACTATGTCAATGTCCAGATCGCCAGTTAACCCGGTTAATTTGTCAGCCTGCTCATTGCCATGGATACCAGAGTGGCCTGATACCCGTATTAGCTTGACTAACTTGTTGGTACCATACACGGTGCGGGTGTATGATCGATAATGTGAATTGAAATTCATACTGCTGAATCATACATCGATCTTACTTGCTGAACTTTATGCTATTTATAAATCTATATATTTTGCACTATCGACGACCCACGATATAACAGTTATTTTTAAAGATTCATTAAGTTCACTTAAAGCCATAAAATCATTAGAAACCACGAAAAATGAATTACTGGGTAACATCATTCGTAAGCTACATGGTGCCAAAAAATCAATCAAGCTAATATGGGTACCAGGCCACTCTAGTACACATGACAATGAACAGGCTGACAAATTAGTCGGGTCAACTGGCGATCTGGACATCAACATAGTTAATACAGATCTCAGGTGTTTTATAGCAGAATTACTTTAATGGCCTACTCCCTCTTCATACCCTCGTTCCCCTCCCCCCGGTGCCCAAGACCCTGCCTGTACCAACATCAGAACCGAACTTCATGAACATGCCCAGAGCGAGCCATTCCGACCCTTACCGACGCTTTAATGGCCTTTCCCCTCGACTTTCAACGGTACCCAGGACCCTACTGGTAATTGCCTGTGCCGAGTTTTGACCTGCGCCCAGAAAGTAACGACAACAGTGAAGTGCCCCCAGAGCAAGCGATTCCGAACCTTATTGTTAAATACTTTATAACTACAAGTGCCCTAATATCTTGATTATACTCAAAATGTTTGTTAAAAATTCCTTATTCTCAATCACTATGTTTGTAATCATTACTGTTATTGATATTGTAGTTATCCAATGTTCATGATTTAATTGTTTAGTCATACCCAGTGTCCCTGACCCAACATGTGACCACAGGACCCCTACACTGCCATAAAGCAGAGAGTCTGTACTGACATTTCCTACCAAAATCTATGTTGCCATATTCTTATGTTAAGCGAATATTTCGTGAACCCCTCAAAATCTTAGAGAGCCGAAATCACTCTGACCTCAGCATTGGCTCGGTCAACACCTACAGCTCCCACAGCTCTGACCTAGAATAAATCCGAGGAACTCTGCCGATATTTTATTCACCCATCAGTTGTACTTGTTACAATTACAAACATACCATTTACGACATCAAACCTTTCATCAGACAATGAAAAAGCGAGATAGAATTTTATGACCTTATATAGATTGATATAATGAATGGGATCTATTGGCTTAACCTTGGCCACATGCCGTTGGTTGATGGCCAAGAAATCCAACAAAGAACGAAAGAAAGAAAGGGTATACAGGTGAGATAGGAGGACTAATAACTGACTCCTTGGTGACTAAGCATTTTTAGAACCATCTATGTGTCAATGTAATAGATAAACTTGTATTACATTGGACATAGCATGTATTCTTGCCATATGTGACGATTAGGTTAACCCAAAAAATGACGGGCAGCTACAGCTACATAGAAAATTATCGTTAGGAGGGGTGTCGAAATATTCAATAATGAACAGAACCTTATGTTACGGAAGGGTTGGTAATTTGGGTTCCAGAATTCCAATGGATTCACTATGAAGTTATCTTATTCCCAAAAACGATGGGATATACCTTGCAATATGCAGACAAGCTACAGGCCTTATGTGATACAAAAATAACTTGCGACGCGATTTTTTTTTTTTTTTTTGAAAGCACCAACGGTGCAATTGGCTTCACCGAAACAACAGGTAGGTAATGACAACATCCATCCCCTCCTACTTCCCTTCGCTCGATATTTCGAAGAAAGATATTTGTTTTAAAATAAATGAACGCTAAAACTTTTATAACTCATGCAGTGTTATCAATTAACAGATTTGAACCAGAGAATGTGATGGCGAGCAGGATCACCGAAGGGTTGTTTGGGTATATGCAGGCAAGTGGTGTCGAAGAGGCGACGGATGTTTGCCCTGGTTGATTTACTTGCAGCAAATATGTAGAAATCCTTGAGAGGTTTTCCTCCCAACAGTTAGGGCTATGGTGTTTCCTGACACGGATCCCTGCTATCTTCTTCAGCCCCATCCATATCAGCTGCGTTGTCCAAGATTGGTTTCGTGAATATCCCAACATCGCACTTCTGCCATATCCTCCTAGATCTCCCGATCTCATTCCACTTGAAAACGTTTGGGCATCCATGTCAAAATATATATATCAAGACCACACTCCTAATCGTGACGCTGTCGTGAATAATGTATTGCCTTCTATGCTGTGAGGAAGGCGTGCGTTGACAACCGAGTTAGTGGCGTCTATGTCTCGACGCTTGAACTGTTTTAGCATCAGGGGATAGGAACACAAATATTAAACGTGAATATATTACCAGTATCCTATATTCCTTGTTTTGACTTTAATGAAATATATATATATATATATATATATATATATATATATATAGTCATTAGGTAATATAATAACAATAAACCGTGCGAGTAGCACCTGTCTGACAATACCTAACACATGTCTTCTCTCGTATTATGACGACTGACCGAACATGAAAAAAATGTATAAGAAAGCTAATTGATAACTGACAAAGAATTATGCCATATTATAAATTACCTGTGAATTTATAGCCTCTTAATACGTGATTTACTAAAAGTAGCTGGAAATGAGGGGTAACAACGGTTTCCTAGCGTTATCAACTATATTTCAAAATGTTTCGTTGTTTGTGTCAGAATGTTTAGCATATTTTTCACAGAGTTTTCTGTGTAACTGTACTGTACATGCTATGCCCATATGAATTTACTTTATTGTTTTTACACATAGATGACTCCACTTGTACTAAATCTCCAATGCGCCAATTATGAGTACTACTTGTCTCACCTGTTTAATGTTAATAACATTATTGTAATTTCAATGTTTATAATGAAAATAAAATAATAGATATTGATGGCACTATTAGAAAAACATTTTTCACGGAAATTCACGAAAAGGTGAAATCAGGTAAGATCTAGCAGTTTACTAATTAACTCCTTTGTGGCTAAGCACTAGCAAACCAATCTATGTGCATAGACATTTCACAAATAAAAAACACACCATTATATATATATACATATATATATATATATATATATATATACTTATATACCTACATATATATGTATATGTATGTGTATATATACAAATATATATATACATATATATACATATATATACTTACATATACATATATATACTTGTATATACATATATGTACTTATATATATATATATACATATATATTGTATATATACAATATATATATATGCTTATATATCTACGTGTATATATGCATATATATGTATATATGTGTATATACACAAATATATATATACATATATACATGTATGTATATATATGTATATATACATATGTATATGTATTTATATACATATATATGTATTTATATACATACATATATATATATATCTATCTACCTATATATATTTATATATATGCATATATATATTTATATACACATATACATATCTTAACAATACAAGAGATGTATTTGACCGGTTTCGATTCTATCTTCGTCAGAAATACACGATAGAATCGTAACCGGTCAAATACATCTCTTATATTGTGAAGATATTAATTCTCATTCATACCTTTTCTACATCTGTCAACATGAATGCGGTTCATATATGGATATATATATGTATAAATATACATACATGTATATATTTATATATGTATATTTATATGTATTCATTTGTATATGTGTACATATATATACACATAAATATGTATATAGATATATATGTTTATGCATGTTGATATATATGTATATATATATGTGTATGTGTTACACACACACACACGCACACACACACACACACACACAAACACACACACACACACACATATATATATGTATATGTATATATACAGACATATACACAAAAGTATATATATATGTATATATACAGACATTTATACACAAACGTATATATATATATATTTATATATATATTTGTACGCATATGTACATATATATACATACATATATATGTGTGTGTATACATATATATATATATATATATATATATACATACACACACATATATACATATATATATATATTATACATATACACGTATATATGTGTATTTGTATACACACACACACACACACACACACACACACATTCAATATATATATTTATATATAACAATCTTCCCTGATCTGGCCTCGAACCTAGGTCACTCCGGGTATAAGACCGGAGGGCCAGTACTAAACCAACCATGCCACACGACCCACTAAAAGGAGTGTGCAACTAGGATCTAACTAGCTTCCATAGACATTACCTAACTACTCATATATGAGTAATCATAGCGAGGTTTTCCACACACTCGCCGTGGGCACTCGGTGGAAATTGATTTAGAAATTCGAAACCGAAGTCAGATATACTGAGGTATATATATGAAAGTTGGAATCCTAGTTGCACACTCCTTTTAGTGGGTCGTGTGGCATGGTTGGTTTAATACTGGCCCTCCGGTCTCATACCCGGAG
>NC_061825.1:22212360-22214860 GCF_019202785.1 Penaeus chinensis
GTGTATATGTATGTGTGTGTTTGTGTTTATGTTTGTGTCTATCTATCTATTGATTCATTCAACTATCTATATATACACATATATAGGTATATCCCAATACCGACCGACATAACGTGTACGTGTATGCCATGCCCATTGTGAGTTTACTTGTTTAATTATTTTTCTCATAGATGGCTACACTTGTACTAAGTCACCAATGGACCAATTACGAGTACTGCCTGTCTCGCCCGTTTACCCTTTTCTTTGATTTACGAAAAATGTTTACGTTATCTTATTTTCCTGTTACTAATGTTTATAACATTATAGTAATTATAATGTTTATAACATTATAGTAATTATAATGTTTATAACATTATAGTAATTATAATGTTTATAACATTATAGTAATTATAATGTTTATAACATTATAGTAATTATAATGTTTATAACATTATAGTAATTATAATGTTTATAACATTATAGTAATTATAATGTTTATAATAAAAATAACATCATCTGTCTTTCCTTTTTTCTTCTTTTCTATCAACCAGCGGCATGTGGCCAAGGTTATTAAGCAAATGGACCTTATTTATTCTATCAATCTATATAAGGTCATGAAGTTTTGTCTCCCTTAAGAAAGTGATTACTTTATTTATTAGTTTTTCATCATTTGATAATATATTTGATAGTGTGAAATCTTTATTTTTCTGTCGTAAATAATTTTTGAGTTTGTATCTATTGTGACTGTATTGGTTGCATGTTATGATAATGTGTTCTATGGTAAGGTTATTGTTGCAAAGGGGGTATTGTGGAGGGAATCTTTTTTCTATATAGGGAGTGAGGTGGGTGAGTCTTGTAGAGTTGACCCTAAGGCGGGCCAACACCACCTCCTCCCTTCTTTCCTTGTGGGATATTTCCCACAGTTCTATATCTTGTTTGATTTTGTGTGTGAGTTGGAGGTTGGTCCACTCACTATGCCACAGGAGATGTATTTTTGCCTTTATAAGAGACACAAAACACCTGAGATCTGTACGAACTATGGTAGTGTCCAGATCGCCAGTTGATCCGGCTAATTTGTCAGCCTGTTCATTGCCATGGATACCAGTGGTAGCTTGATTGATTTGTTATCACCATGTAACTTACGAATGATATTACCCAGCAGTTCATTTTTAGTGGTTTCTAAGGATTCAATAGCTTTTAAGTGATCTTAATGAATCAGAAAAAATGACTATTCTATCGTGGGTCGTCGATTGTGCAAAATTAATGGTAAAAAGTTCAGCAAGAAAAATCGATGTATGATTCGGCAGTCTAAACTTTAGTTCACATTCAGTCGACCATACACCCGCACCTACACACTAAGCTGTCTTGGAGCCGTCGGTATATATATGAAAAAAGGGAGATGTTTAACAAAGATCTCTCTGAACCTCTGGCGTTCCTCACCCTCCGGCGCCATGGCCTTGGCTGATGGAAGCCAGGCTTCCATGATAGACCAGGGTATCGATGGTAGAGAGATCTATACCGACTTTCTCGACGAGGTCGTGGAGTCTCGTGGCAAAGGGCCAAGTTCCACTATTGCCATTAGGGTGACTCGGGTCTCGAGTCACCTTTGCGGCATAGGTCAGTGCTAACTGGCCGCGTCTGAGTCGGAGGGGAGGTACTCCTGACTCCACCTCAAGACGCTCGATCCGAGTGCATTTTAGGGCTCCAACACACACACACGCAAACAAGCATTCTGCACAACATCCAAACCTTTCAAACTTGTTCTCGATGCCGAGCTATAAACGATTGGCCCGTAATCTACTTTAGACCTAACCAGGGCTTTATATACCATTAGCAAAGACTGTCTATCAGCTCCCCATTTATTACCAGAAATGCACTTTAATAAATTTATTGCTCTTTGACATTTATTCTTTAACTGACCAATGTGGTCTTTCCAATTGAGTCTACTTTTAAAAAGTAGCCCAAGAAATCTAGCAGAATTTTGAATAGGTACTGGGTGGTTGTCTAGAGTTAGCCTGATGTTCGTCTTCCTCCTACGTGAAAAAAAAAACAATACTCTTTCTAGTGGAAAACTAGAAATGAATGACTAGTTATGAATCATATCCAGTGCCAATTGGATGCGATTTGCTGAGAATTCTGCATTATTGCTGGAGTGCCATAATGCACAATCATCAGCGTACAGTTAGCATTTAAGATTCCGAGGAGGAGCAGGTAAGATGTCATTTATCATACACAGAAATAATGTTGTTGACAAGACACTTCCTTGTGGGACCCCGTTTGCCTGGACAAAAATGTCCGAAAAAGTGACATTGTCAGAAAACAATTTGACAGCAAACGTTCTGTCAGAAATTCAATTTTTGATAAAACAAGGCAAATTTCCACGTAATCCAAACGCATAAAGATTTCTGAGTAGGCCATATCGCCATGTCATGTCGTAGGCTATTTTTATATCTAAAAATACTGAAATCAAATATCTTTTTTGGGCAATTGCCTCTTGAATATGACTGTCCAGCTTTACTAG
>NC_061825.1:22227360-22239860 GCF_019202785.1 Penaeus chinensis
ATCTTGACCCGCGAGCTAGCCTCTCTAGGCCAACAGCTAAGCCAGGGAGGCCCCTGAGTTCTGAGACGGCCTCCCCGATTGAGAGGGGAGAGCAGGCTGAACCAGCCGCATCAGCTGCTGCCTCCACAAACAAGCCCGAAAGCCGAAAGGGCGGGCCGAAGCGTCCGAGGCCGGAGACCGACTCTGATGAAGGGTCGGGACCCCCTAAACGCTTCGCCCAGTTCAAAGTGCCAGCTAAACCCGAAGGCTTCGACAATGCCTACCAATTGGTCAGGGCATGGGAGTTGCAACGGAAAATCCGGTTGTCGATCCGGGTCGCCCGAGATCAGGGCATGATCATAATGCCCAAAGATCAAGCTACCTTGAATTTCCTCCGGGAAACGAAGGAGCTAGCCGATGGGAGGAAAGTGAGTCTTTCCCCACTAAGTCCCGAGGAAAAGAGAACCAAGATGGTGCTACTTGGCTTCTCAGTCTCGTACGATGTGGAGCTGATCGCTTCATATCCACAGGTCGTGCAGGCTTCCTGAATGTCGAAGAGGAAGACCCCAACCAGGCAAGTCCTGGTGACCATGAAAGGTGCCCCAACCACTACCCTTGATCTGGGTAACTGGGGCACCTACAACCTTCGAACATATGTGCCAGAACCACTTCGGTGTTTCAAGTGCCAGAAATACGGTCACCACCAGGCTAACTGTACAGCCAAGCCTAAATGTGGTGTCTGTAGCAAGGCACACAACACAGAGGTATGCCTCAAGGCATACAAAGAGGAAAAGAGAGACACAACAGCCAAATGTCCCATCTGTGCCAAGAAGCATCATGCCTGGAGCCTGACTTGCTCTGTCAGGAAAGAGGCGGCCCTCAGGCGACAAGAGGTTGCTCAAAAGCAGACTTTGTTCCTGCCCCACCGGGCACCCATGTCTGGGGAAGAAACAAAAGCGAAAAGGCCTCCCGACCTCCTAAGAGGAAGGAAGCCGCCCCCCAGCCGACACCGGATGTCTCCAACAAAAAGGTTCTAAGAGCACCACAAAAACCTCCCCAACAGATGATCATCTCCTCTTTGACGAGGACGATATGACTCTCCTGTTATCTGCTGTTGTCTCAGCAGTAGCAACAGCCCTGGGGAGGTCGAGTGAGCAGGCCGAGAAGGCAGTTTCGGTCGCCATGACGGCAATGACCCAGACTGTCGCAGCCCTGAAGGGAAGAAAGCTGGTTAGAGCATAACCAGCCTCGCCCTCACCCCAGGACGAGACTCCCCTCCCCAATCCAAACCAAGCCATGCCTTCACAGGCAGAGCCAAAACAGGCTGAATCTGTGCAGGCAGATCACGCTGACCTTGCCCAGGCAAGTCCAGCAAGGCCAGCCAAGAAAAAGCCTGAGAGAAAAGCCGAACCAACCAAAGTCAGAGCTACCAAAGGCTCTCCACCTCCCAGTGGACCCAAGGATAGCCTGACAACAGACGAGGAGCCCTCAACCAGCGAGGACCTCGCAATGGAATTATCAGACTCCAACGATGTCTCTGATGTAACTATCACTGAGTAACATCATGACACACCATCTAAGCATCCTGCAGTGGAACATCAATAGCTTCTCTGCAAAGAATGCTTTTCTCCAACCAGTAGTGCGATCAAGGAACATTGACATTGTCATGCTCCAGGAGACATTAACAGTGGACACTGTTCGCTTCTCAGGGTACCATGCCTTCACACTGCCACGAACACCTGGCAAGAGAGGCTTGATCACCCTTGTGAGAGCAACAATCCCCTGCTCCGCAATAGCCGATGCATCGCACTGTGGAGACGATGTTGAATCCCTTTCCGTCGAGGTTCACATGGCCGGAGGGGCCCCTCAAACTGTACAATGTGTACAGCCGGCCATGCTGTAGAAGCTTAGACATCAGCCAGGTCTTCTGCTGCACACGACCGAGTGATCATAGGGGGAGACTTCAATGCACACCACCCCATCCTGGCTCCCTGCCGGGCACCGGATGCGGCCGGCTATCACATAACCGACGTGCTAGAGACATTCCCTGAGATCGCTCTCCTCAACACCCAAGAGCCAACGCATGTCAGAGGAGGGGTCCTAGACCTCACCCTGGCCACTGCGACTCTGGTGGGGAGGATTGGCTGGTGTGTCGATGAGACCGTCACAAGTGACCATTACGGCACTATAACTACCCTCATGGATGCTGGCCCAGCCGAAATCCTAAGACCGAATCCAAGATGGAAAACAGACAAGGCCAACTGGCAGGCGTTTCAAAACGCCTTGGCCCTCTGTCTGAGATGCAACGATCCGCCACAAAACGAAAATGTGGAAGTGCTCGAAGCTAGCCTGCTAAACGCCATTAATGAAGCAGCCTCACAGACCATACCCAAAACTCGGCCTGGGTCCAGAAGTCACAAAGACGTCTGGTACTTCAATGACGAGATCAGGGAGGTCAACCACAGGGTGAACATGTGCCGAAAACTATTCCGAAGGCAAAGAACACCTGACAACTTATCCCTCCTACGGGAGGCTGTCACGGATGCCAAGGAAACTGCCAACAGAGTCAGGCAGGAAAAGTGGCTGGAATGGTGTGAGTCCTTCGACCACCAAACCACCCTTTCAGAGCTTTGGCAACGGGTCAAGCGAGCTACCAGCCGCTCAGCCCCGAGGTGCACCCATCACGACCCCCAAGCAGAGGCTAACAGACTGGAGCACGAGTGCTCTGCGAGAACGAGCAGCAACAGTCTGCCAGCCGTGCTGAGGGCAAGAGAAGAGCGTCTACAGCTAGACAGACACGCTCAGATCAGAGAAGGGGCAGCCGAACCCGATAACTCTGACGTTATCTTTTCTCTGAGGGAACTAAGGAAAGCCTATAAAACCAGTTCCAACACAGCCCCGGGCTCTGATGGGATCTCGTACCCCATTATCTCCCACCTAGGACTAGCTGGTGAGCGTGCACTCTTGCAACTCATCAACAAGTCCTGGGAAACTTCCCCAGAGTTGTAAGAGGGCTACCATAGTTCCCGTCCCAAAACCAAAGGAGCCGGGGAAGTACCGCCCCATCTCTCTGCTCAGCTGCCTGGCCAAGACGGCTGAGAGGATGGTACTAAACCGGCTTCAATGGAAAACGGGACCCCCGCACGAACACCTCCACGGGTTCACAAGGGGCATGGGCACAGCACACTGCATAGCCACGCTCTTAAGCACAATCAGCAAGGGCCCAGCTGTTGTGGTATTCCTTGACCTGGAGAAGGCTTTTGAACTGGTAAGTCCGCTTGCCATTCAGGAAAGCCTCATCCAGAAGGGAATCAGAGGAAAGCTCTTGGCTTGGATAGGTGACTACTTCACCTATCGCAGCACATGCCGCTCGAAAATGGAACGCCACAGGGTGGGGTTCTCAGTCCAGCCCTATTCGACACTTTAATGCCCTGCATCCTCAGCATAAACCTCCCAGTGGGGTGCCAGATCATCTCGTATGCAGACGATCTCGCTATCACCTCCACTGGACCACGCAGCCAGAATAAAGCCCAGCGTTGTCTGGACCTCGTGTCAGAGGAGTGTTGTAGGACAGGACTAAAGATCTCTGCAGCCAAATCCAAAGCCATGGCTCTGAGACAGAGAGTTCGAGGCACTAGACTGAAAATCCAGGGAGTGGAATTAGAATGGGTCTAGGACTACCTATACCTTGGGGTAAGGATAGACTGGACCCTCTCCTTTCATAAGGAGGTCTAGTACCTGGTTGACCGAACCAAAGCAAGACTGTCCGTCATGAGAGCAATGACTGGGAGACGCATAGGGGCCAGACACAAAGTACTAAGATCATTCTATGTACATGCTGTCCGGCCCATTGTGGACTATGCCTCAGTCGCTCTAATTGCTGCAAAGAAAAAGCACACAGACAAATTAGAAACAGTCCAAAATGAAGCTGCCAGGATCATTCTGGGTGCCCCGAGGTGGACGAAGGTCCTCAACCTCCTGATGGAGGCAAACCTTCTCCCCCTGGACTCACGAATCGATCTAACGGCAACACAATTCCTGTCAAAGGTCATCCAGGCTCCCAGGAACACAAGCCTAAGACAAAAATTAGTCAGATGCCTCGAACAAGACAACGAGCTCGTTGCAAACAAATCCTGGCTGTCTCATACAGCCAGGGTGTTGTTACGCCATCCGCTCAAAGAACAGCTTCTTGCTAAGGGCATGGACTCCCCCCACCCCGACTTTGCCGAAGCCCCGCCGTGGGCACTGAGCCTGATAGAGTTCAACATAATGAGCCTGTCAATGAAAAAGAGCCTATACCCCATGCCTAGCCTAAAGGCAGAAGCCCACAGGGTCATTGCAGCCATCACTCCTCCGGGTAGTAGAACATACTACACGGATGGATCGGTCGATCCCTTGAGCCACACTACAGGCGCCGGCTTTGCAGCAAGGGATGCCACGCGATCCATGAGGGTAACAGACAACGCCTCCTCGCTACAGGCAGAGGCAGTTGCAATCATGGGAGCCCTAGGCCACGCGTCCCTAAGGGAAGGACACGTGGTCATACACACACACTCCAGGGCAGCCATTGACTGTCTTCAGCACAGCTAGCCCACAGGCAACATCTACCTACTGACCACGATTCTCACAATGGCACAGAGAATTCTTGCTCAGGGTAGAAGAATTATCATCAACTGGATCCCAAGCTACATCGGCGTCAGAGGGAACGAGCTTGCTGACAGACTAGCCGTCGCTGGTAGGGGTATGAAGTAAGCAACAGAGGTACCGAAGTCATTCTTCACAGAAGGCGCCTAGGTTACCACTGTGCATGGCAGATTATCCCAACAATCGAACGCGATGAAAGGTGCTGCAAACCCTGTGTCGAGCCGAACGCCATACTAGTCCACTACCTAGAAAATTGTGACCATACACAATTCCTGAGACAGGGACCGCCCACAACAGCCGACGTGCTGGTAAAGAGGCTATGCGAAATGCTTACACCATGACGGCAGGAGCGCCTGCTGGCAATCCCGCCGCCACGGTAAGCACCGAGTGTCAGACAACTCAATGAGACAGCCGTAAAAAGCTGACATAGGCCTGGCCATATTTAGAAGGTCCGGGTGAAGCTGGAACTTCGCAAACCATAAAGAAGAAGAAAAATTCAGTAGTTGTCCCGTGACTTTGACGTGTGTGCTTCCTTCCGCCATGTGACCTCGCCTGCTCCGCTGGATCCTTCTCCTGTTTGTTTGTAAATATCCTGTTTGTGTAGTGTAAATAGTGCCCTTTAGCATTAAAACCTTGTGTATGTTTCCTCTGGTGTGTTTCCGTTGACCTGACCGCTCTGATTCCTTAAAACGAACCCTGACAAAGTGTGTGTGTGTGCATACATATATATATATGTAATACACACACACACACACACACACACACACACACACACACACACACACACACACACACATATATATAAACGATGAGCGTATTATGCTATTGAGACTGAAACTTTCACTTCATTGCTGTATACACTCCTACGGATGTATATAAACTTGAGGTGAAAGAGATGTTTTACGCCAAACTTGCATCTGTGGTAGACAGTTGTCCTCAGCGAGATATTCGTATTGTTCTGGGTAACTTTAATGCAGTATCCGGCTGCGATCGAGCTGGCTATGAGATGTCTGTCGGTCCTCATGGCTCAGGAGCAGATGCTGGCAGTGAGAATAGCTTCCTTTTCCGTGACTTTGCTAGGTCCCAGAATTTGAGGATTTCTGGCTCCTGGTATTGGCGTTCTGACCCGCAACGTTGGACTTGGTACAGCGATACGGGTAGTCTGGCCAAGGAGATCGACTACATTCTCGTTAGCACTCGGTGGAGGATCCTCCAGTACTGCAGGATGTATCGAAGTTCCGAGTTATGTGGAACTGATCATAGATTAGTTGTGGCTACTCTCCGGGTCCACTTTAGAACCCCCCGTCGCCCAAAGGGTGTTTCATTTGGACAGATTGAGGGAGGACGAGTGTGCCCGGGGGTTTGCCGAGGCTATCTCTGGTCGTCTCATAGAACTCGAGGGCCTGGCAGACCCTGTTCTTATGTGGGATACCTTCAAGCGTGAAACGCTTGATGCAGCTCAGGAATCCATTGAGAAAGCTGAACTTCAAGCCCTCCTCACTGAACAGTCCGCTCAGCAAGTGGCCATATAATCTCAGATCCTGATGGGGTGTTGGGCTGAGTATTTTGAGCGGTTGTATCAGGTTGATCCACCAACAGTTAACATGGATGCGGGTAATGTTGAGATTCCTCTGCCAGACCCACCCATCAGTGAGGATCCACCCTCTCTGACTGAAGTCAGGGGGGCGATCTCCAAGGTGAAGAGGGGTAAAGCAGCAGGTATTTGTGGCATCCCAGCTGATTTTTAAAGGCTGCTGGAGAACCTATGGCAAGGGGCTTGTATGCAGTCCTGTCTGCCATCTGGCAGACTGATACCATTCCCCCTGACCTGCTGAGGGGTGTGTTCAGCCCTCTCTGGAAGGGGAAAAGGGATCGTTGGGACTGCAGCAATCACCGAGTCATTACACTACTCAGTGTAACAGGCAAAGTACTCACACACATACTACTGAGACGTATCAGAGACCACCTGTTGAGGCACCAAAGGCTGGAGCAATCTGGATTCACTCCTGGTAAGTCCACAATAAACTGCATCCTGGCACTTCGAGTCATTGTAGAGCGCCGTCATGAGTTCGGACATGGGCTGCTCGCAGCCTACATC
This sequence comes from Penaeus chinensis, assembly GCF_019202785.1. Taxonomy (NCBI): domain Eukaryota; kingdom Metazoa; phylum Arthropoda; class Malacostraca; order Decapoda; family Penaeidae; genus Penaeus; species Penaeus chinensis. The sequence continues at coordinate 22,234,082 of NC_061825.1, forward strand.
GACCTCAAGAAGGCGTTTGATACAGTGCACCGCGAATCACTCTGGGATATCCTGAGGCTAAGAAGAATTTCAACAAGGATTGTTGGATTAATAGCAAACCTGTATACAGGCAAAGAAAGTGCTGTGCTGTAAAGTTTGGTGGGGGCCAGTCGAGCTTCTTCCCTGTTAGTTCAGTAAAAATGAACTAACAAACACTTGGCTGTGTTCTTGCACCTGCACTTTTCAACACTTGCATGGATTAGATACTGGGTAGAGCTACTGTCCAAAGTCACTGTGGAGCAACTCTGGGCAATATCAAGGCGATAGACCTTGACTTTGCTGATGTTGCCATTCTATCTGAAACTCTGGAAACCCTAGTGGTTGCATTTAGCAATGAAGGAGATAGAGGTCTCCTGGACCAAGACTAAGATCCAGGATTTTTGGGGCCTACTAGGAGTCCCTGTACAGTCGGTATGTGCTTGCAATGAAAACATAGAAATCACAGAGAGTTTTATATACCTCGGTAGTGCAGTTCACGACTCAGGGCTGTCAGACCAGGAAGTCAGTAGACAGATTGGCCTAGCAGCAGCTATGTGTTTTCAAGGCCAGTTTTATTATATGGTAGTGAAACTTGGACGCTATCATGGGGTACAGTTGGCAGGACCTGTTACTTGCACAATCCGTGATCGCCAACTTGGCTCGATTTCCACAGGATGACCCTGCCCATCAGGCTGTCTCTGTCCATGACTACCCTGGGTGGAGGAGGCCTGTGGGACGACCGAGAAGGTCGTGGCTTGGGGAGATCGATCAAACCTGTCGTGAGGAACTAGAGATGGGCCGGGCCCCTGCCTGGCGGCTCGCCATGAGGGACCATCGTAGGTGGAAGCAAAGGGTGGATGCGGCTATGCGCCCCTGCCGGCGTTAGCTCCCAAATGAATGAATGAATGAATATATATATAAACATATATGTATGTGTGTTTGTGGTTGTGTGTGTGTGTGTATATGTGTGTGTGTGTGTGTGTGTGTGTGTGTGTGTGTGTGTGTGTGTGTGTGTGTGTGTGTGTGTGTGTGTGTGCATATACAGACATTCACACACACACACACACACACACACACACACACACATATATATATATATATATATATATATATATATATATATATATATATTTATATATGTATATATGAATATGTATATAAATATATATATATAAAGATATAGATATAAATATATATAAATATATATATATATATAAATATATATATAATTAAATATATATAAATATATATAAATATATATATACAAATATATATATATGTGTGTGTGTGTGTGTGTGTGTGTGTGTGTGTGTGTGTGTGTGTGTGTGTGTGTGTGTGTGTGTGTGTGTGTGTGTGTGTGTGGATCTACGGGCGTCCCGGCAGGCGGCGCCCTTCCACATCCTCAATATTTGCTCTGATGAATATCCTGGTCCGTAGACTTCTGGCGATCTTCCGGTGACGTATTTCCCACAGCATCCTGAGGTGACTGTTCCTGCAGCAGGTTCCTACTTCGGTGCCGTTTCGGATATCGGTGACCCAGATTATACACGTAATGGCCAAGATAGATATTTATATTCATTTGCAGTTTTCAATGAAAATAGAAGGAGACATCAGTAGCGATCCTGGTTGAACTACCAATCCTCTCTGATAGATATGAGAGTAGATAAGGTAAACGACAACGGCAATCCGAACGGATTACTTGAACCAGCTGACGTCACACAGTGAAGAAATGTATGTAAAATAAGAAATCATGTACTAGTCACTCTTCATGACTGATAAAATCGCAGGCAAAAGAGATACATCATAGATCTTTACGGCAAAGTCTTTGTCAATACATCTTAATGAGGTGTGTCCGAATTTTTGGCATCTATTACAATAAATTGGTAATGTAAGGTCTTACTTGGACACGTTCATATCCAACATTGACATACTCAGGGATTTTATTTAAAGCAAAGGTAAAAAAAAAATCAGACCAGTTTTCGTTCGCACATTCCATTCACATCCCATTTGGGCCAATAGGAATAGTTACTCAAACTCGGAGATCATGAATTTGCGTCAGCTTAAGTAAATCCTTGATCTGGGAGTTATATTGTACTTTAACAATGAGGCTTCCATCTCGCAATTTTTGACAAAAATAAATCGCCGTCCACTTGACCCTTTCTGATGATAAAGGGGTTCATGTTCAAAATCAACTGATTTTCATTCATGCAATTAACATTCGCGAACCTTGCATTCTCGGTGGGGATTTTGAAAAGTGGTCTTCTCGTTTTGTCATTAGAAGGGATTCCATTTTTCGTAGTTAGATTGATCATAGAGGGGTCATGAGTCGCCCCTCCTCCTGGGTATCGGACCAGGTACGACCCCTTGTCTCAAAGTCGTAGTCCTAATGGGATTTAAAAACTCTTAACTTTTGGAATCAACCTAACAGCAATGACTAAGAGAGTAAGGCAGTTTTCCGTCCTCTGTGGAAGACACTTCCTTACCGCCGATCTTGCTTAGGCGAAGGACCGTAATTCAATGGCCACCCAAAAGAATACGGGAGTTCACAAGGAAAGTCACATTAAGGGGAAAATAAATCAGATCAAAAGAAAAAGTGCGCCTAAAGGATGCCCCAGACTACTGGGCCTCCCTACTCAGGGGTCAAAGCCACAAGGGCTACCCTAGTGCAGCAGAGAGCTGCAGGTCTGAGGTGGGGTGCTGACTACTCCTACTGTAGCCTCGTGTCACCTGTAAAAGCAAGAGCACTGAAGGTGCTGGCAAAGCATTATAAAGTGCGCAAGGATCTGTAATTACAGTTTTTGTTTTACTTTATTTTAGTTACTTTAGAAAACACAGAAGCAGCACTGTCAAGCGAGACGAGAGGCCCCGGGCTCCAGGGTAGCTCTTGTAGCACAAGACTTAGTTTTCATTGCTGCTGCATCGTAAATAAGGTGTTTCCTCATCAAGAGTTCATACACGATTTTTTTTTTTTTTTTTTTTTTTTTTTTTTTTTTTTTTTTTTTTGCTATCAACCAGCGGCATGTGGCCAAGGTTATTAAGCAAATGGATCCTATTTATTCTATCAATCTATAAAGTCATACAGTTTTGTCTCCCTTAGAAAAGCAATAACTTATTTTTTCATCGACTTGATATTGTTAATTCTTTATTTTTTATTCTGAAATAATTTTGGAGTGGTTGTCTTTTATATAAATATTTTCGGCATCCTATTAACAGATGGTTGATGGTAAGGCTGGTGTTGCAGTCAGGGCATTGTGGAGGGAAGGTCTTCTCAATATAGGGAGTGAGGTGCATCGGTCTTGTTGCGTTGACCCTAAAGCGGGCCAACACCACCTTCTCCCTTCGTTCTCTTCTATAGGACGTGTACCACGGTTCTATTGCGGTTTTAATTTTATTATTTATTTGTAAGTTGGTCCACTCAGGCGCGCCAACACCACTTCCTCTCTTCTATTCTTTCTCTGTGGGCTGTGTCCCACGTTTCTATTTTTGTTTTAGGTTTGTTTGTGTCAAGGTTGGTCCACTCACTTTGCCACAAGAGATGTATTTTTGGTTTTATAAGAGACACAAAACACTTAAGATCTGTACGAATTATGTTAATCTCCAAATCGTCAGTTGACCCGGCTAATTTGTCAGCCTATTCATTGCCATGGATACCAGAGTGGTCTGGTACCCATATTAGCTTGATTAATTTGTTGGCACCATGTAGCTTACACATGATATTACCCCGCAATAAACGTTTAGCGGTTTCTAAGGATTTAATAGCTTTAAGTGAACTTAATGAATCAGAAAAAATAACTATTTTATTGTGGGTCGTCGATAGTGCAAAATCGATGGCTTTATCAATGACAAAAAGTTCGGCAAGAAAGATCGATGCATGATTCGGCAGTCTAAAATTAATTTCACATTCAGTCGATCATACACCCGCACCCACACTCATTTCTCTTGGAGCTGTCGGTATATAAATGAAAAGAAAGATAGATGTTTAATAAAGATCTCTCTGAATCGCTGGCATACCTCCACCTCCGGCGCCATGGCCTTTGCTGATGGAATCTATACCGACTTTCTCGACGAGGTCGTAGAGTCGCGTGGCAAAGGGCCTAATGCCTCCATTGTCATTGGGATGGCTCGGGTATCGAGCCACCTTAGCGGCATAAGTCAGGACTAATTGGCCGCGTCTGAGTCGGAGGGGAGGTACTTCAGGGCTCCAAGACAAACACGTAAACAAGCATTCTGCACAGCATCCAATCCTTTCAAAGTCGAGTTTGATGCTGAGCCATACGCGATTGACCCATAATCTATTTTAGACCCAACCAGGGCTTTATATATCATTAGTAAAGACTTTCTATCAGCTCCCCATTTATTACCAGCAATGCACTTTAATAAATTTATTCTTTAACTGACCAATGTGGTCTTTCCAATTAAATCAAAGAGTAGACCAAGAAATCTAGCATAATTTTGAATGGGTATTGAGTGGTTATCTAAAGTTAGTCTGATGTTTGGTATCTTTCTATGTGAAAAAATGACCCCAATACTCTTTCTTGTGGAAAACTTAAAACCCCACTGGAGGCCCCAGTTATCAATTATATCCAGTGCCAGTTGGATGCAATTTGCCGAGAACTCCATAATGTACAATCATTGGCGTACAGTGAGTATTTAAGATTCCGAGGGGGAGCTGGTAGGATGTCATTAGTCATACATAGAAATAATGTTGGCGACAAGACACTTCCTGATGGGGCCCCATTTGCCAGGACAAAAATGTCTGAAAAAGTGACATTGTCGGAAAAAAGTTTGACATAACAAGGCAAGTTTCCACGTAATCCAAACGCATAAAGTTTTCTGAGTAGGCCATGTCATGTCGTACGCTTTTTTAGCCTACTGTTAACAATTCGTTCCATGACCTTGCATAAGCAACTTGTCAACGCAATTGGGCAGTAGAAAATGGCAGATCTGGTATTACCCCCTCCTTTCAATATGGGAATGATGTGGGCGAAGTGCCATGAGTTTGGAAAAGTGTGCATTTTTCAAATTTCATTGTATACTTTTAGCAACTTAATCATGGCATCATGCTTTAGATGCTTTATCATCTCATATTGAATCTCATCGGGGCCTGGGGATGTTCCTCTACAGGCTTCTAGGGCTCGGACAAGCTCATTCATTGTTAGGTCTTTATTATAATCAAAGTCATCTCCTGTGGCAAAGTGAATAGGTTACACCTCAGCGGCTTGGTAATTGTGGGATGGGATGGTAATTGTGTGAGCTGCTTGTGTAACAGAACTGCCTGGCGAGTGCATTAGCAGTGTCTCAAGGTGAATTGAAATTGGTACCCTCATGAATGATGTTTTTAATTTTGCAAGAGGTTTTGTACTTTTATTTTATTGACAGTAGACCAAACCTCTGATATTTTTGTATTGCTGTTAATTGTAGAGACAAAGCTCCGCCAGGAGTCTCTTTTTATTTGTCTTATTACTCTACGAGCCCTAGCCCTTGCTTGTTTGGTGCTGAAGGCTTTCTTGCTGTGTCGCATGAATATTCAATCAAAGTAGGAAGGTGATCGCATCCCAACGAGTCGTCAATAGTGTGCCATAGGCACTTGACTGCTATTGATGAAGAGACCAGTGATTAGTCAATAAAGCTCTAATTACTGGTATTATCTTCCACCCGCGTCGGACTACCATCATTCAGAAGGACCAGATGAGAATCATTAATCAGCTTAACTACTTGCTCACCTCTACCATCCACCCGCAGGGAACCCTCATAATGTATG
>NC_061825.1:22247360-22269860 GCF_019202785.1 Penaeus chinensis
TGCCAAAGTCGACATCGACAGTCGACAGTCAATGTATATGTGTGTATGTATGTATGCATGTATATATATATATATAAATGTGTGTTTGTGTGTATGTGGGTGTATAAATATATATGTTTATATACGTGTGGAATTCATGTCGAACAAATTGCCAGTAGAACAATGAAGGGAAGTACAGGAAAACACGGCATATTCGTGTGTATATACACACACATACACACTTACAAACGTAAACAAATACACACACAATATATATATATATATATATATATATATATATATATATATTTATACACATACATACATAAGTGTGTGTGTGTACGGGTGTGTTTGTTTCTGTGTGTATTTGTGTGTGTTGTGTATGTGTTGTTGTTGCTGTTGTTGTTGTTGTTGTTGTTTTATTTTGTGTGTGTGTGTGTGTGTGGGTGGGTGTGGGAGAGGGTGGGTGCGTGTGTGTGCGTGCTCGCGCGCACGTGCGTGTGAGTTTGTGTATGTCTCATTGCATGAATTTGTATGTATATATGTATATATGTTTATACACATATATAAACAAATATATATATATATATATATATATATATATACATATATATATGTGCGTGAATGTGTATGAATATGTATGTATAATATATACATATATACATACACATTTAAACAATGACACACACACACACACACACACATATTTATATATAAATATATGTTATACACATTTATATACACACATCAGTCTGTTTGTTTGTTCAACAGCCATCCATTCCACTGCAGATCAAGGCCTCTCTCAATTCACTGTTGAGAGGTTATTTGGCACTACCACCTTTGCCTGACTGGATGCCCTTCCTAATCAATTGTGGTTCAGTTCAGTTTTTATGTGACCCCTGCACATCAGGTCAGGCCAGTGGAGACTGATGGTAAAAAAAAAAAAACGCTTCTAACAGTGCTCATATGGTTTTGGTGGGGTTCATCTTAATTGCACAGGATTAAAACATTAAAGTATGAATTTTAGATGTAAAAGGGACAACATAATAAGACAGATAAAATGATTTTCAAACTAAAAGATGAGTAGATAAAGTAAAAGCAAATAAAAACGTAAAATAAAGGTCTTTATCTCGCCTTAATTGGTGATGCCAGGCGGGAAGGGTGAAGCAAGGTTGTTTACCCTGAGGTGACCAGCAAACAGCTGTGGGTGCTTTTAGAGGCATATGACAATATTTGTTTATTTGTTTACACTTAAAATTATATAGAGTGCACTACAACTTTCCATACGACACCTGCGTCGACTTCTCAATATGTCGTTTTCTCGCCGTGATATTAGGCTCAAGCCAATAGTCGGAACGCAAGCATTTTTTCAACAGCTATGGCGGGAAATTGAACTCGGGACCACGAGGGTCGGAGTCCAGTGCTCTACCCACTGGACCATCGCGACTCTGAGTGTGTGTGCATAAATACACACGCACGCAATTGTCGATTTTCTAAAATTTGCTCGAATCCCGGGGGCAAGTTAAGAAATAGGCGCCTATGAATTTTCTGAGTTTGGAAATGTATTTTTTATTAAAATCAAAGAATATCTCGCATTCTCTGTTTGAAATTGAAAGTTTTGATAAAATTATGATTTAGACACCGCATCGAACGCCAAATAACGCCTCGTTTTCTGTTGTCGGTACAACTACTTTATTTTTAAAATACTTCAATATTATACTTTTCTTCAATATTTTTGCATCAAAATTATTTCTATTATAGATTAATATTATATAAAGTTCTGTAATTGCCATAAGACTAATTTTTCAATTAGTAGGTTTGACACTTTACTTTGTGTTCTCTCCCACCGAATCGGGCTTGGGTCGCCGAGAGAATGCTTAGGCTCTCGGACTTCTCACTTCGCTTAAATGATTTGTAGTAACATATTCTATTTATCAAGAGGCTATAAAAGGAAAGGATTCTAGTAATGATTTTATTTGGAACATTATATATTGCATACAATATAATTTTCATTTTACATTGCCATATCTCCGACTGCGCCGTTATCTAGTTTCTGTTACAACAACAATTCTGTTTATGTCTTCACATTTTTTCATGTCTCCAATCAGTCTTTCACAGTTTTGATTATGGCCAGGTATTAATGAACTTTTGGGTTTCCACATAACGATTTCATGCATATCATAGGCCAAGTAAGCAAACATCATATCTGTGGTCAGATGTTGGGAAATGAAATCTTTCACACTCAGATTACACAGTTTTTCTGCAGTGAAATTGTGCTTCTCCTTATTTTGGGATAGGGCTGGTGTGTATGGCCCTTTTTCACGAATTCCTCTTTTCAAGATCTTTGCAACTTCATCGACGTAATCATGATCAACAGCCAAGGGAAGAAGTGTACCATCTGCATTATACAGATTTCTGTTGATGGACAAGAACTAGCTGCTAGGGCAGCCAAGTTCACAGCCAATCCTGCCATACCTCCTTGAAGTTTCAATAGCAGTTCTGAAAAGAGTCATTCCATTGTTGTTCACAGCAGAACGCCAGCACATGAAATTAACTTTTGCAAAATCAAAAATACTTCTGATTGTTCTTGGATTTTTTTCAGTGCTTTCAGACACTTTATGGTGTTCTTTATTCCAATCAGGCTCGCGCCACGCAGCCGGACGGGGGCCGCCGGGGTAACCATTCCCCGTGCCGCCCCGCTTCTCGGTCGGTTTGTGGCCCTGCCCTTCACACAGGCGACCGCTCCCGTCTAGACGTCCGGAATGGTTTCCGAGTACCGCCCCCCCCCCCCCCACACTGAGGTGAAACATCCTTTGGATGGTTGCTTCAGAGGGATGAAAGGAACCAGATGGCAAAAGGACAAACCCCCCCTTCCCTCACTGAGGTGAAACAGCCTTTGGATGGCGGCTTCAGAGGGAAGGGGGAAACACTTTGAAAAGACACAGGTCCTTTCCTTCCTCACTGAGGTGAAACAACCTTTGGGTGGTTGCTTCAGAGGAATGTAAGGAACTGCCTGGCAAGAACGCAAAACCTCCCTTCCCTCACTGAGGTTAAACAGCCTTTGGGTGGCTGTCTCAGAGGGAAGGAGGAATCCCCTCGAAAAGACACAGGTCCTTTCTTTCCTGACTGAGGTGAAACAACCTTTGAGTGGTTGCTTCAGAGGGATGAAAGGAACCAGCTGGCAAAAGTGCAAAACCTCCCTTCCCTCACTGAGGTGAGGCAGCCTTTTGATGACTGTCTCAGAGGGAAGGAGGAATCCCTTTGAAAAGACACAGGTCCTTTCCTTCCCCACTGAGGTGAAACAACCTTTGGGTGGTTGCTTCAGGGGAACGAAAGGAAGTGCCTGACAAGAACGCAAAACCTCCCTTCCCTCACTGAGGTGAAACAGCATTTGGGTGGCTGTTTTAGAGGGAAGGGTGAACTACTTTGAAAAGACACAGGTCCTTTCCTTCCTCACTGAGGTGAAACAACCTTTGGGTGGTTGCTTCTGAGGGATGAAAGGAACCAGCTGGCAAAAGTGCAAAACCTCCCTTCCCTCACTGAGGTGAGGCAGCCTTTGGATGACTGTCTCAGAGGGAAGGAGGAATCCCTTTGAAAAGACACAGGTCCTTTCCTTCCCCACTGAGGTGAAACAACCTTTGGGTGGTTGCTTCAGGGGAACGAAAGGAAGTGCCTGACAAGAACGCAAAACCTCCCTTCCCTCACTGAGGTGAAACAGCATTTGGGTGGCTGTTTTAGAGGGAAGGGTGAACTACTTTGAAAAGACACAGGTCCTTTCCTTCCTCACTGAGGTGAAACAACCTTTGGGTGGTTGCTTCTGAGGGATGAAAGGAACCAGCTGGCAAAAGTGCAAAACCTCCCTTCCCTCACTGAGGTGAGGCAGCCTTTGGATGACTGTCTCAGAGGGAAGGAGGAATCCCTTTGAAAAGACACAGGTCCTTTCCTTCCCCACTGAGGTGAAACAACCTTTGGGTGGTTGCTTCAGGGGAACGAAAGGAAGTGCCTGACAAGAACGCAAAACCTCCCTTCCCTCACTGAGGTGAAACAGCTTTTGGGTGGCTGTTTTAGAGGGAAGGGGGAACTACTTTCAAAAGACACAGGTCCTTTCCTTCCTTACTGAGGTGAAACACCTTTTGGGTGGTTGCTTCAGAGGGATGAAAGGAACTGCCTGGTAAAAGTGCAAGACTCCTCTTCCCTCACTGCGCAACCTTTGGGTGGCTGCCTCAGAGGGCTGAGCAAAAGGGCTCCAAACAATAATGTCTCGTAGGTGGAAGGGCATCCCCTCTGGTCTCTCCCCAGGGGTTTACAACTACCCACGCGTTTGCCGTGCGTGGCAGCCTTGTGCGCTGTGGAGACAGGAGTCCTGGAGGTTGAGCGATGCCGTGAACGAGAACGCCCTGTGGCTAGCAACACGCCTCTTTGGTCCTCTATTCCAGCAAGACAGCAATCGGCTGGTCTCCCCCGGGAGGCTAGGGTCAAGCAGTCATGCCGCCATTGGCACTCACAATGGTCCGTGAGTGCCGTCACAATGGCTATTGGCTGCGTATATCCTCTCATCACTCCTGTTGCTGTTAGACACTGGTTCTGACACTCAGCTTCCCCTTGTTGGACTTCGTGGTGGGTGGGGGCGTGAGAGGATGATGCACTTACCATTTTATGGAAAAAATATTCAAACACCCCCCACAGACTGACAAAAAAGTTGACGAACCGCACAAGGCCCAGACCACGGTAGTCACCATGAAGGCATATGTGCCTTCCGCTGGCAAAAGAAAGCCCCATGCACAGGATGACACTGTCACCCCTGCTGCTAAGGTGGACAAGACCGAAGCCAATGGGTCTGTCCACCGAATAGTCAAAGATCTTGACTCGCGAGCTAGCCTCTCCAGGCCAACAGCTAAGCCAGGGAGGCCCCTGAGTTCACAGACGGCCTCCCCGATTGAGAGGGGAGAGCAGGCTGAACCAGCCGCATAAGCTGCTGCCTCCACAAACAAGCCCGAAAGCCGAAGGCTTCGACAATGCCTACCAATTGGTCAGGGCATTGGAGTTGCTACGGAAAATCCGGTTGTCGATCCGGGTCGCCCGAGATCAGGGCATGATCATAATGCCCAAAGATCAAGCTACCTTGAATTTCCTCCAGGAAACGAAGGAGCTAACCGATGGGAGGAAATTGAGTCTTTCCCCACTAAGTCCCGAGGAAAAGAGAACCAAGATGGTGCTACTTGGCTTCTCAGTCTCGTACGATTTGGAGCTGATCACTTCACACCCACAGGTCGTGCAGGCTTCCCGAATGTCGAAGGGGAAGACCCCAACCAGGCAAGTCCTGGTGACCATGAAAGGTGCCCCAACCACTACCCTTGATCTGGGTAACTGGGGCACCTACAACCTTCGAACGTATGTGCCACTTCGGTTTTTCAAGTGCCAGAAATACGGTCACCACCAGGCTAACTGTACAGCCAAGCCTAAATGTGGTGTCTGTAGCAAAGCACACAACACAGAGGTATGCCTCAAGGCATACAAAGAGGAAAAGAGGGACACAACAGCCAAATGTCCCAACTGTGCCAAGAAGCATCATGCCTGGAGCCTGACTTGCTGTGTCAGGAAAAAGGCGGCCCTCAGGCGACAAGAGGTTGCTCAAAACCGACCAGACTTTGTTCCTGCCCCACCGGACACCCATGTCTGGGGAAGGAACAAAAGCGAAAAGGCCTCCCGACCTCCTAAGAGGAAGGAAGCCGCCCCCCAGCCGACACCGGATGTCTCCAACAAAAAGGAGTTTCCGACAATGCCAAAGGTGCAGAAAAAGAAACTAAAGAAAAAAGTTTCTAAGAGCACCACAAAAACCTCCCCAACAGATGATCATCTCTTTGACGAGAACGATATGACTCTCCTGTTAACTGCTGTTGTCACAGCAGTAGCAACAGCCCTGGGGAGGTCGAGTGAGGAGGCCGAGAAGGAAGTTTCGGTCGCCATGACGGCAATGACCCAGACTGTCGCAGCCCTGAAGGGAAGAAAGCTGGCAAAACCAGCCTCACCCTCACCCCAGGACGAGACTCCCCTCCCCACTCCAAACCAGGCCATGCCTTCTTCACAGGCAGAGCCAAAACAGGCTGAACCTGTGCAGCCAGAGCCAGATCACGCTGACCTTGCCCAGGCAAGGCCAGCAAGGCCAGCCAAGAAAAAGCCTGAGAGAAAAGCCGAACCAACCAAAGTCAGAGCTACCAAAGACTCTCCACCCCCCAGTGGACCCAAGGATAGCCTGACAACAGACGAGGAGCCCTCAACCAGCGAGGACCTCGCAATGTAGTTGTCAGACTCTGACGATGTCTCTGATGTAACTATCACTGAGTAACATCATGACACACCTTCTAAGCATCCTACAGTGGAACATCAATAGCTTCTCTGCAAAGAATGCTTTTCTCCAAGCAGTAGTGCGATCAAGGAACATTGACATTGTCATGCTCCAGGAGACATTAACAGTGGACACTGTTCGCTTCTCAGGATACCATGCCTTCACACTGCCACGAACACCTGGCAAGAGAGGCTTGATCACCCTTGTGAGAGCAACAATCCCCTGCTCCGCAATAGCCGATGCATCGCACTGTGGAGACGATGTTGAATCCCTTGCCGTCGAGGTTCACCTGGCCGGGGGGGCCCTCAAACTGTACAATGTGTACAGCCGGCCACGCTGTAGAAGCTTAGACATCAGCCAGGTCTGTGCTTCTGCTGCACACGACCGAGTGATCATAGGGGGAGACTTCACTGCACACCACCCCATCCTGGCTCCCTGCCGGGCACCGGATGCGGCCGGCTATCACATAGCCGACGTGCTAGAGACATTCCCTGAGATCGCTCTCGTCAACACCCAAGAGCCAACGCACGTCAGAGGAGGGGTCCTAGACCTCACCCTGGCCACTGCGACTCTGGTGGGGAGGATTGGCTGGCGTGTCGATGAGACCGTCACAAGTGACCATTACGGCACTATAACTACCCTCATGGATGCTGTCCCAGCCGAAATCCTAAGACCGAATCCAAGATGGAAAACAGACAAGGCCAACTGGCAGGCGTTTCAAAACGCCTTGGCCCTCTGTCTGAGATGCAACGATCCGCCACAAAGCGAAAATGTGGGAGTGCTCGAAGCTAGCCTGCTAAACGCCATTAATGAAGCAGCCTCACAGACCATACACAAAACTCGGCCTGGGTCCAGAAGTCACAAAGACTTATGACAACTTATCCCTCCTTCGGGAGGCTGTCACGGATGCCAAGGAAACTGCCAACAGAGTCAGGCAGGAAAAGTGGCTGGAATGGTGTGAGTCCTTCGACCACCAAACCACCCTTTCAGAGCTGTGGCAACGGGTCAAGCGAGCTACCAGCCGCTCAGCCCCGAGGTGCACCCATCACGACCCCCAAGCAGAGGCTAACAGACTGGAGCACGAGTTCTCTGCGAGAACGAGCAGCAACAGTCTGCCAGCCGAGCTGAGGGCAAGACAAGAGCGTCTACAGCCAGACAGACACGCTCAGATCAGAGAAAGGGCAGCCGAACCCGATAACTCAGACGTTATCTTTTCTCTGAGGGAACTAAGGAAAGCCTATAAAACCAGTTCCAACACAACCCCGGGCTCTGATGGGATCTCGTACCCCATTATCTCCCACCTAGGACTAGCAGGTGAGCGTGCACTCTTGCAACTCATCAACAAGTCCTGGGAAACTTCCACTCTACCCCAGAATTGGAAGAGGGCTACCATATCACATATCCATAGCCCATAGTTCCCGTCCCAAAACCAAAGGAGCCGGGGAAGTACCCCGCCCCATCTCTCTGCTCAGCTGCCTGGCCAAGACGGCTGAGAGGATGGTACTAAACCGGCTTCAATGGATAACGGGACCCCCGCACGAATACCTCCACGGGTTCACAAGGGGCATGGGCACAGCACACAACATAGCCACGCTCTTAAGCACAAACAGCAAGGGCCCAGCTGTGGTGGTATTCCTTGACCTGGAGAAGGCTTTTGAACTGGCAAGTCCGCTTGCCATTCAGGAAAGCCTGATCCAGAAAGGAATTAGAGGAAAGCTCTTGGCTTGGATAGGTGACTACTTCAGGAACCGGACTGCCAATGTCAAATTCCAGGGTCACCTATCGCAGCACATGCCGCTCGAAAATGGAACGCCACAGGGTGGGGTACTCAGTCCAGCCCTATTCAACACTTTAATGTCCTGCATCCTCAACATAATCCTCCCAGTGAGGTGCCAGATCATCTCGTATGCAGACAATTTCGCTATCACCTCCACTGGACTACGCAGCCAGAATAAAGCCCAGCGTTGTCTGGACCTCGTGTCAGAGGAGTGTTGTAGGACAGGACTAAAGATCTCTGCAGCCAAATCCAAAGCCATGGCTCTGAGACAGAGAGTTCGAGGCACTAGACTGAAAATCCAGGGAGTGGAATTAGAATGGGTCAAGGACTACCTATACCTTGGGGTAAGGATAGACCGGACCCTCTCCTTCCATAAGGAGGTCAAGTACCTGGTTGACCGAACCAAAGCAAGACTGTCCGTCATGAGAGCAATGACTGGGAGACGCATAGGGGCCAGACACAAAGTACTAAGATCATTCTATGTACATGCTGTCCGGCCCATTGTGGACTATGCCTCAGTCGCTCTAATTACTGCAAAGAAAAAGCACACAGACAAATTAGAAACAGTCCAAAATGAAGCTGCCAGGATCATTCTGGGTGCCCCGAGGTGGACGAAGGTCCTCAACCTCCTGATGGAGGCAAACCTTCTCTCCCTGGACTCACGAATCGATCTAACGGCAACACAATTCCTGTCAAAGGTCATCCAGGCTCCCAGGAACACAAGCCTAAGACAAAAATTAGTCAGATGCCTCGAACAAGACAACGAGCTCGTTGCAAACAACTCCTGGCTGTCTCATACAGCCAGGGTGTTGATACGCCATCAGCTCAAAGAACAGCTTCTTGCTAAAGGCATGGACTCCCCCCACCCAGACTTTGCCGAAGCCCCGCCGTGGGCACTGAGCCTGATAGAGTTCAACATAATGAGCCTGTCAATGAAAAAGAGCCTATACCCCATGCCTAGCCTATAGGCAGAAGCCCACAGGGTCATTGCAGCCATCACTCCTCCGGGTAGTAGAACATACTACACGGATGGATCGGTCGATCCCTTGAGCCACACTGCAGGCGCCGGCTTTGCAGCTAGGGATGCCACGTGATCCATGAGGGTAACAGACAACGCCTCCTCGCTACAGGCAGAGGCAGTTGCAATCATGGGAGCCCTAGGCCACTCGTCCCTAAGGGAAGGACACGCGGTCATACACACAGACTTCAGGGCAGCCATTGACTGTCTTCAGCACAGCTCTCCCACAGACAACATCTACCTACTGACCACGATTCTGACAATGGCACAGAGAATTCTTGCTCAGGGTAGAAGAATTATCATCAACTGGGTCCCAAGCCACATCGGCATCAGAGGGAACGAGCTTGCTGACAGACTAGCCGTCGCTGGCAGGGGTATGCCCCCAAATCCCATGACGATAAAACTGAGCCGAAAATTACTTATGGAGAAGTGTGCCTTGGTCGGTCGTACCTTCCTACGGCACCTCCACAAAGAGGAAACGAGAACCTCCCCCTCGGCCAGCTGGTACTCAGACGCAACAGGCTATGAACCACTGGCACTCTCTGAAGTAAGCAACAGAGGTACCGAAGTCATTCTTCACAGAATGCGCCTAGGTTACCACTGTGCATGGCAGATTATCCCAACAATCGAACGTGATGAAAGGTGCTGCAAGCACTGCGGCGAGCCGAACGCCACACTAGTCCACTACCTAGAAAATTGTGACCATACACAATTCCTGAGACATGGACCGCCCACAACAGCCGCCGTGCTAGTAAAGAGGCTATGCGAAATGCTTATACCATGGCGGCAGGAGCGCTTGCTGGCAATCCCGCCGTCACGGTAAGCACCGAGTGTCAGACAACTTAATGAGACAGCCGTTTAAAGCTGACACAGGCCGGGCCATATCTAGAAGGCCCGGGCGAAGCTAGAACTTCGCAAACCAAACCACCAATTATTCCAATCTTGGATTTATTGGGCAAATCACTATCACAAACTCCTTCCAGCTTTGTCAATATGGTGTCAATGGTCTGGCAGATGTGTAGGAGGGAACAAAAAAATCCCAGCCACCTGACACCAACTGGCAAAAGACATTTCTGCAATATCTTCACTGTTGCATATAAATGGGACTTCTGCATTGTTGGTCTGCTTCCATTTCAGTCTGTTAAATTCCCGTCTTTGCGCCTGATAATCAACACTTCCGAGTGATCCATTGCTTCCTTGTACTTTTGCATCATACCAATGTATATCTTCCTTGAGGATTTCTCGGGGTTGTTTCTTTGCCTTGAATGACACAATCCCAGTTTTCGAGAATTTTGTCTTTAGTGTTACATTTCCGATGGAGTCGTAGTACTCTTTCTTTCTTTTTTTTTTAATATACCAAGGTGATATTGTCTTAATGCCGAATTTGCTATACAGCACAGCAATTTCCGCCTGCAACTTGGATAAAATCTGAGATTCCGTAATAGTCAAATTATTGCATGGCAAGCTATCTTTCGAGCATCCTTTTAGTGTCTGGTTACCATGTCCTTTTAAGGCACAGTATCGAGCAAGAATGTCACTCTTCGTCTGTGGTCTAGGTGGCAAAACATCAATGGTACCAAACTCTTTCAGTATACGAGTATCGGCATTCCGCAAACTACCACGTCGAAGTGCCATATTGCCACTGACGAGATCGTCACCACAACATAGGCGAGAGAGTAATGTGCATTATTAAGGTAGCACAAGTTTATATGGAAATGCATAGTGACTGGGAATCTTTACAGAAGTCCCCAGGAATCATTCGCAATTACCTAAGTTACCCTATGTTTGATTCTGCCATAATGTCGGATGAACCGAAGTGCCCTTCCGTGGGTCATGCGGGTCACGGCCAGGCCGGCTGAGGCCGCCGGACCTCATCCCAGCGCCGGAAATGGTATTATACTTTAATAAAAAATTGCGAATAGTAGATATTTTTTTATTTGTCTAATATTTTGCATGTCGTCATTTAAGTATAGTAGGCGCCTGTTTAGCAACTTGCTGACTGATTCTGAAAAAGTCGGATTTATTGAAACACCCTAACGCACACACGCACACGCACACACACACACACGCGCGCGCGCGCACACACACACACACACACACACACACACACACACACACACATACACATCTAACACAACACAGACAGTGACAGTTACCAGTTATAAGCTACAATGCTCAACTGACGTGAAAATGTCATGGATGGATGGTAACCAGGGATGAGGAGCACAGTAAAACAGAAGTAATTCGGGAAGAAGAACGTAGGAGGTAGAACGGAGATGTGAGGAGATGCAGCGCTTTGAATGCTTCATGGTAAATCTTGGTGCACAGCTTCAACCACACATGGACAGCATGATGGGAGACCCCACCAAAGACCTCTATCCAAATTTCACCTTCACTTGCACCTGATATCTTTCAGGCCTTCCGTAAGTGATTTAGGCCTTCCGTGATGGTGATTTGTTCACAGTCCCTGAATCCTCCACACAGCTCTGCAAGCTACATCCAAAGACTAGAAGCAGGCTCTCGACCTTTGCCAAAGTCTATACCAATTATTCACGTCAAAATCCACGCTATACTTGATACCAAATCCACTGCACGTGAATGGCTTGCACCTTACCAAATATGATCTTGACCCGCCCACCAATGTGACTTACTACATTGCTGATGGCTTTGAGATGCCCCCGACCATGGGCTCCTTCCAAGTGGAACTCACATTCAGGAGCAGATCACATACTGGCTTGATTGACATCCAGGGTTACCTGAATATGCCACTATTGTCGTGGGAGCATTGCAAAGAGCTCAATGTGGTGCCCAAGGACTTTCCTAGGCAATTCACAGATACTTGGGGCACAACCAACAGGGTTCGTAGTTCACGGGACAACACAGTTGATGGGGTCACTCCTTACACTTCTGAGGTTCCTACTAACCCTACTCCAGTACTAGCCAAGTCAACACTGCCGTTTTTAAGCACGATGTCCCCTACAGCTGTGAGATAGTACTTCATGAAGTATTCTGACGTGCTAGTGAGAAAAGTGAACATACAAGCAATTCCACTGAAAATCATGTCGGGGCCCCCCATGAGGAACTTCCTGAAGGACAACCTGCAGCCATCCCCAGGTTGATTCCTTTATTCTTTCAGAAAGCTGTTAAGAGGGAGCTTGCAACTATGGTGGCTATGGTACTCCAGTTGATGAGGGCCCATCACCTTGGTGCCACTCTATGGTGGCAGTAGCCAAACCCAACAGAGGAGTACAGATCATGACTGATCTCTCAAAGCTTAATAGACAAGTGTCCCGCCCTACACCCCCCCACCCATATCATTCACAGGAATCCAAAGTGTGTACCCTAAAGACCTCTCACCTCTTCCTCACCCTAGGCCCCCACCATACAATGTACTCTATTGTTTAATGCCGGCCCAAAGTGTCCTCGTCTAACCGTGTGACGATAGTATCCTTATGGAAGCCTTACTGTTAACAGATATCCATGTGTACACTCGTTTCCATTTTCTTATGTTTAGTAGCATTTCATGCAATATCACACAAAACAATCTGTGATTACTTCGAAAATTCAAAGCCAAAGTCTCTCTGCCCTCAGTATCGCCTCATATACACCAAGCTCCCACAATTTCTAGCCTAAATTAAAGGAGAAAAAATGTATTCAACCATCAGTCGTAACCAGTTGCTTATCTTGTCCAGTTTACCTCGATGATTAGGAATTATCAGTTAAGTTTTTGCTTCTCATTGTTCTTTGTAGTCTGCCCGCATAGAAAATGGAATCTCCCTTCAGCCAGTCCTTAGCTCACCACTCATGCCACACACATCCACTCACTCACTCAGTTTTACTTAAATTCATGCCCTTAGACTACTTTTATTCTTTCTTATTTTAAGTGTATGCCTTCAATGTAGTTGTAGAACTATTTCAGACTCATTAGACACTAAAACAACAGTCAACAATCGCTTCCCTCAACTCCTCCTCCCTCACCTTATGACTCTGCCACTCCACTCTCCCGTCACATTACATCTGAGCTCACTCCTGTCTTACCCCTCACTCCTCCAATTAAGCCTTCTGACGCCGCTACCCCTGTTCCTCCAACTCCTACTGATTTTACTCCTCGTTTCCAACCACTCTTAACTATTGTCTGTTTCGATGGCTCTGATAAGAAAACTGTAGATGCTATGCTATGCAAGACTGAGAAATATGTGGCCGTCACATACTCCACACTTTACAAACAGTTCTTCAAAATTTACGAAACATTGCTTGCAGCATGTGTTGCAATTTCTCGACTATACGTCTATTCTTGTTTGACCTAATCACTTTCTAAATGAGTAGGAACTGTACTTGGGACGATTTTAAGACGGATTCCGACTGGCATTCGCTCTGAAAGACGTCCCCCCATTCCTCCAAACTGCATGCATGGTTAACTTGAGACCTGCCTCTTTCTCACCCATTGATCTTCATCTCCTAGGTGCAAATGTTTGGTCAACATCTGCGCAAGTACAAGTACAATTGCAGCTACCATGTCTTCATTAGAATCACCTGCACCAATGCCCCTATGCAGTATCTTCAGAATCCCTGAAATACCACTGGATTTTGAGAATATTGCGCTTTAGGAATTTATTTTGTTATCTGGAAGCGTGGTTTACAAGCTGGAAATGACCGACCACGTGAACAGCTCTTGAAATAGGGCCTTGAAGTTAGCCAAAATTTGATGTGTAAATATCAGGTAGGAATATTGTATGAATATATTTTATTATTTATTGTATTATGGATAAAACTGAAGAGTTTGATACAGTTTAAATTTGTGATGTAGTACAAAAGTAGATGTGTTAATGAAATTAAGTGAATGAATGTTAATCTCTGTGTTTTGAATTTGTTGCTGTATATAATGCTATAAGCATATATATCATGAATGTATTGTGTTCCTTCTATACAGCCTGATGACTGAGTTTTGATTTGAGGCTGAAAACCATCTTTCAGGGGCAAAGTGCCATGATGTAAGTGTTTTGATCCATTGTTAGAAAATATAATATTGTAAATTTGTGTTATCTCTCCAATAGATTCAATTTGATTTAATTATCATGGAATATTTTGTTTTTGTTGCTGCTTCAGTATTTTGAATTACTTTTTTCAGGTTGAGTAAAACTTACATTGAAGCTGGATTTGGATCTGCTACAATTTGAATAAATCATTCTGCACATGGAGTGTTTGGAACCATCCCTGATAGATGAGAGTTAGCGATACAGTAACAAATTCCTCATCCTTTTTATGGGCACCCCAGACTGATGCACCTGCCTGCAATGTCCTCAAATCTCATGCTTCCAGCTTTCACAGACTCGATGGTTCCTGTGTGTCATTTCTAAGGATGGGACAGCACTTGTCAGACTTGACTGCATCTGTGTGAAGGGACTCTGTGCTCTTCCTGCGATCTACAAGGTACCCAACAGAAAGAGTACAATGCATTTGATCAACGCAATCTACACCCCTGTTCACCTTCGTCGTACGACGTTGAGGTCACCGACCTCCCTGTCGTTGAAGTAGAGCTCCCTGTGACATCTGTTTACAACGTGTTAGGTACTATGAATGTTCCTTACACACCCAGACCAGAAGAAACTCTGTGGGAGTTCCCACCTATGGACTTTGCAGAAGATATTCTTCAATTACTACTGAAGGATTTCCCCTCCTTGCTACCAACCATAGGACGCACCGATGTACTTTGACATCGCACTGACCTCATTCCAGGTACGAAGCCTATTTACATACCTTCTTACTGTATCCCTCACAGGGCATCATCAAACCTTCTCAGTCACCGTGGTCAGCTCCGATGCTCCTTGTACCCAAAAAAGGATGGATATCTGCACTGTCATCGACTACTTGAACGCAGCTGCCGTTCCTGACCACTGCTCCATACCGTCAATATGCACTTTTCTCCAAAAAATAGACGAGGGTCATTCTTTCTCTTTGTCGTTAGACTTAGTACGTGGATTCCTGCAAGTCAAGATGGATCCATTTTTAAAGAACCTCACTGCTTTTTCAACTCCTCATGGACACTCTGCTTTTACTAGAATGCCCTTTGGTCTTATTAATTCCCCTATTACCTTCTCGAGATTAACGTCACTGATTATTCAAAGTTTGACTGGTGATTTAGCCTTCCTCTACTTAGACCATGAATATAACTTGAAATTAGCGCCTTGCCGATGCGAACCTGACAATAAATGTCAAGAAATGACAGTTCTTTCACAAACAGACTGAGTATCTGGGACTACGCCCCAACTACAAATAGGTACAGGATGAACATAAATATCCCGGTGCCTTCATCAGTCTCTTAGATAAAATCTTTCCTTGGTCTCGCAGGATTTTACCTCCCCTTCATCGAGAAGTTCGGGATCGTCGCCGAACCTCTGACCCGTCTCCTGAGGAAAGACACTCCATTCACCTGAGCCACGTGAGCAGCAACAAGCATTCAAAGCTCTCAAGCAACGGCTCACCGAAGCTCAGTTCTTTCATTTCCCGATTTTAATAACGCTATCTCGCCACAGATGTTTTGCCAATAGAGCTAGGAGCCGCCCATGTGAAACGCCATGATGGGTACTACAGGCCCATTGCCTTTGCCAGTCGAAAACTGAACTAAAGCTGAGAGAAATAACTTCATCACTGACTTTGAGCTCCTTGCCGTCGTCTGGGCTCTGAAGCACTTCAGAGAAATCATTTTAGGTTAAGATATTCACGTTCTCTCCACAAGACTATGAAATGAACCAGGTTGGCATCTGGCCGGGGATAATCTGTCTCACAGTTAGGGGTGACTCTTTAGCTTTAATTGGTTACCCCCTCCTGCTACCTTGCAAAGGCTACTGGAGACAACCAAGAAAGAAAAACCGTGAAATAGAATTGGGGCCTTCACCACGTATCATCATGAATAGTAAAACAAATGGAAAAATCAGGAACGACATTTATAGGAGCACTGCCAAAGCCTTTGCTATTTCGTCCGGCCGGTCTGGATACATGCGGCAGGTACCAGCCGACCGTCATCGAGCTACTGTACGCACAAATAAAACAACGAAATTAGCTACATAGAATGTTAACACCTTATAATAGGCATACACTATTATTACCCTATTACAAGCAAAAAAGCTGTGTAAGAATTATGAAGTAATGTTATTTCAAATACATGGTTTCAACTTCCACCAAGAACATCGTGGACATGGAAAGGTCCTGGAGAAAGATACAAAAATCAAATTGCTTACATCACAGTCAACAGCAGATTCAAAAGATCAGTGACACAATTGTGATCATGTTCCAGTAGTAGCAGTGATGAAAGTTAAGTTGAAGAAAGTAAAGAACAAGAAATGTAGAAAAAGGAAGGGATGGAAAGATCTTAGGTACAATTTTAAAGAAAATATCTAATTAAAGTGAATAACAGGGGTATCAAGTTCTAAGTGAAGAAATATCAGCAGGTGTAGTGATGGAGCCTGAATGGAAGAATTTACAGTCAGCAGTAGAAGAATCAGCTAACAAAGAATTATCTGAGAAAACAAGAATTATAAGACAATCTTTGATGACACAAGAAATACTTAATTTGAAAATGGAAATTAAACACAACAAGGTGCAAAGTGATAGATTATGAAATCAAGAGAAAGTGTAGAGAGAAAAGAAAAATGGGTTGATAAAATTAAAGAATTAAGAGGCAAGAAGGGGATCTCTAGGAACAGTATCATAAAAGATAAAGATGGTGACATCTTGGTTGAAATAGAGGAAATAAGGAGAGATGGGAAGGGTATGTAAAAGTGTTATATTATGACTATAGAGGAGATATACCCCAATTTGAAGAGACTTTGTCGGGACCTACAATCATGATGGATGAAGTAAGATCAGCAATAAAAGCTATGACAAAAGGAAAGGCAGCAGAAGAAGATGGAATTGCGATAGAGATGATAAAAGCTACAGGAGAATTTGGAATAAGGAAGATATCTGATTTAGCTAATAGATTTTATGACAGTGGATATATTCCAGAAGCTATGAAAGAATCTGTCTTTATTGCAATTCCAAAGAAAATAGGTACCTGAGAATGACCATTATCATTATGAGACAACTTGGTATTGTATTTTTGATCATTATAATGAATAGATTGAGAAGAAAGATCAATAAAAGAGTCTTGGAGGAACAGTATGGGTTTAGGAAAGGGAAAGGTACCACTAATGCAATATTTGCTTTAAGAATGATAATAGAAAGAACAGTTGAAATGCAGAACAATGTTTTTATGTATTTTGTGGATTTTGAAAAAGCATTTGACACAGTGAAACATGAAGAAATGGTTAAGATCTTGAAAGACGTAGGAATTGATGAAAAAGACACCAGACTCTTAGGTAACTTGTACTGGAATCAGAAAGCAGCAATGAGAGTAGATTATGAAAAGACAGATTGGATTGAAATAAAGGATGTATGTTATCACCAGATTTGTTTTCATTGTACAGTCAAGTGGTCATGGATGAATTAGAAGGGCTAGAAGGTATTCCAGTCGGTGGAAGGAACGTGAACAACATCAGATATGCAGACGATACAGTACTGATAGCAGACTCAGAGGAGAAATTACAAGCATTCATGAGCAAACTGAAGGAAGAAGGTGAAAGTAAAGGATTGAGAATAAATGTAGATAAGACCAATACAATAACAAAGAGTAAAGAGAAAGTGAACTTGAAGATAAAAGTGGGAGATAATGAAGTAAAGCAAGTTGAAAGTTTTTTTTTTCTTTCTGGGAAGTACCCTTCATGATCAAGAGATTGTAAAAAGGATTGGTTTGGAAAATAAAGTATTTGGTGGTATGGACAAGATGAAGGTTAGAATAAGGATTTTGAAGTGTTTTTTATGGTCAAAATTGTTATATGAATGTGAGACATGGACGATCAGGAAAAAATAGAGAAATAAAATAGAGGCAACAGAAATGTGTTTTTTAAGAAAAATGCTAAGGATACCATGGACAGATAAAGTTACTAATGAAGAGATACTGAAAAAAGCTTGGATGAAAGAGAACTAATGAAAAATATTGAGAAGAGACAATTGCAATTGCTTGGTCATATTCTAAAAGCACATGGAGTCTGGTTATTTGGAACAATAAATGTTAAAAAAAGAGCTTGAGGAAGACAAATGTTGAAATACATGGATAGTTTAACTAATAGAGGGGGTGGATTGTACATATAAATTGGTTGATTTAGTTAGATTAGAAGATTATAGATTGACTACATGCCCAGCTCAGCTAACAAGGTAGTGGACGCACTTTTCTGTCCTCAGCCAGACCTGCCTCCTCTACAAGGGACACATCCTCGCCCCAGCGCCTTCACTCACTTATGACATACCAGAACGACCCTTCGTCAGAGTGAGTATGGACATTTTTTCTGGTTTCACTCCCATAGAGAACCAAAATTGCAACCTAATCGTCATGATTGAGAATTTCAGCTGCTATACAGCCAAGCCCAAATGTGGTGTCTGTAGCAAGGCACACAACACAGAGGTATGCCTCAAGGCATACAAAAGAGGAAAAGAGGGACACAGCAGCCAAATGTCCCAACTGTGCCAAGGAGCATCATACCTGGAGCCTGACAAATTGCTCGTGCTATCCTCTCTCACATTATCTGTCGCCGTGGTACCCCTGAACAACTCATGTAATAACTGTATTGAATACACTAATCGGGTACTCAGACAGGCGGCCTGATCCCGGCCCGGTCACGGTCAATCGGCTGGTCTCCCACGAGAGGCTAGGGTCAAGCAGTCATGCCGCCATTGGCACTCACAATGGTCCGTGAGCGCCGTCACAATGGCTATTGGCTGTGTATATCCTCTCATCACTCCTGTTGCTGTTAGACACTGGTTCTGACACTCAGCTTCCAATTTATGGAAATAATAATCAAACACCCCCCACAGACTGACAAAAATGTTGACAACCCGCGAAAGGCCCAGACCACGCTAGTCACCATGAATGCATATGTGCCTTCTGGCGGCAAAAGAAAGCCCCATGCACAGGATGACACTGTCACCCCTGCTGCTAAGGTGGACAAGACCGAAGCCAATGGGTCTGTCCACCGAATAGTCAAAGATCTTGATTCGCGAGCTGGCCTCTCCAGGCCAACAGCTAAGCCAGGGAGGCCCCTGAGTTCACAGACGGCCTCCCTGATTGAGAGGGGAGAGCAGGCTGAACCAGCCGCATCAGCTGCTGCCTCCACAAACAAGCCCGAAAGCCGAAAGGGCGGTCCGAAGCGTCCGAGGCCGGAGACCGACTCTGATGAAGAGTCGGGACCCCCTAAATGCTTCGCCCAGTTCGAAGTGCCAGCTAAACCCGAAGGCTTCGACAATGCCTACCAATTGGTCAGGGCATTGGAGTTGCAACGGAAAATCCGGTTGTCGATCCGGGTCGCCCGAGATCAGGGCATGATCATAATGCCCAAAGATCAAGCTACCTTGAATTTCCTCCGGGAAACAAAGGAGCTAGCCGATAGGAGGAAATTGAGTCTTTCCACACTAAGTCCCGAGGAAAAGAGAACCAAGATGGTGCTACTTGGCTTCTCAGTCTCGTACGATGTGGAGCTGATCGCTTCACACCCACAGGTCGTGCAGGCTTCCCGAATGTCGAAGGGGAAGACCCCAACCAGGCAAGTCCTGGTGACCATGAAAGGTGCCCCAACCACTACCCTTGATCTGGGTAACTGGGGCACCTACAACCTTCAAACGTATGTGCCAGAACCACTTCGGTTTTTCAAGTGCCAGAAATACGGTCACCACCAGGCTAACTGTACAGCCAAGCCTAAATGTGGTGTCTGTACCAAGGCACACAACATAGAGGTATGCTTCAAGGCATACAAAAGAGGAAAAGAGGGACACAGCAGCCAAATGTCCCAACTGTGCCAAGGAGCATCATACCTGGAGCCTGACTTACTCTGTCAGGAAAAAAGCGGCCCTCATGGGACAAGAGGTTGCTTAAAAGCGACCAGACTTTGTTCCTGCCCCACCGGGCACCCATGTCTGGGGAAGGAACAAAAGCGAAAAGGCCTCCCGACCTCCTAAGAGGAAGGAAGCCGCCCCCCAGCCGACACCGGATGTCTCCAACAAAAAGGAGTTTCCGACAATGCCAAAGGTGCAGAAAAAGAAACTAAAGAAAAAAAGGTTCTAAGAGCACCACAAAAACCTCCCCAACAGATGATCATCTCCTCTTTGACGAGGACGATATGACTCTCCTGTTAACTGCTGTTGTCTCAGCAGTAGCAACAGCCCTGGGGAGGTCGAGTGAGGAGGCCGAGAAGGCAGTTTCGGTCGCCATGACGGCAATGACCCAGACTTTCGCAGCCCTGAAGGGAAGAAAGCTGGTTAGAGCAAAACCAGCCTCACCCTCACCCCAGGACGAGACTCCCCTCCCCACTCCAAACCAGGCCATGCCTTCACAGGCAGAGCCAAAACAGGCTGAACCTGTGCAGCCAGAGCCAGATCACGCTGACCTTGCCCAGGCAAGGCCAGCAAGGCCAGCCAAGAAAAAGCCTGAGAGAAAAGCCGAACCAACCAAAGTCAGAGCTACCAAAGGCTCTCCACCTCCCAGTGGACCCAAGGATAGCCTGACAACAGACGAGGAGCCCTCAACCAGCGAGGACCTCGCAATGTAGTTGTCAGACTCTGACGATGTCTCTGATGTAACTATCACTGAGTAACATCATGACACACCTTCTAAGCATCCTACAGTGGAACATCAATAGCTTCTCTGCAAAGAATGCTTTTCTCCAAGCAGTAGTGCGATCAAGGAACATTGACATTGTCATGCTCCAGGAGACATTAACAGTGGACACTGTTCGCTTCTCAGGATACCATGCCTTCACACTGCCACGAACACCTGGCAAGAGAGGCTTGATCACCCTTGTGAGAGCAACAATCCCCTGCTCCGCAATAGCCGATGCATCGCACTGTGGAGACGATGTTGAATCCCTTTCCGTCGAGGTTCACCTGGCCGGGGGGGCCCTCAAATTGTACAACGTGTACAGCCGGCCACGCTGTAGAAGCTTAGACATCAGCCAGGTCTGTGCTTCTGCTGCACACGACCGAGTGATCATAGGGGGAGACTTCACTGCACACCACCCCATCCTGGCTCCCTGCCGGGCACCGGATGCGGCCGGCTATCACATAGCCGACGTGCTAGAGACATTCCCTGAGATCGCTCTCCTCAACACCCAAGAGCCAACGCATGTCAGAGGAGGGGTCCTAGACCTCACCCTGGCCACTGCGACTCTGGTGGGGAGGATTGGCTGGCGTGTCGATGAGACCGTCACAAGTGACCATTACGGCACTATAACTACCCTCATGGATGCTGGCCCAGCCAAAATCCTAAGACCGAATCCAAGATGGAAAACAGACAAGGACAACTGGCAGGCGTTTCAAAACGCCTTGGCCCTCTGTCTGAGATGCAACGATCCGCCACAAAGCGAAAATGTGGGAGTGCTCGAAGCTAGCCTGCTAAACGCCATTAATGAAGCAGCCTCACAGACCATACCCAAAACTCGGCCTGGGTCCAGAAGTCGCAAAGACGCCTGGTACTTCAATGACGAGATCAGGGAGGTCAACAACAGGGTGAACATGTGCCGAAAACTATTCCGAAGGCAAAGAACACCTGACAACTTATCCCTCCTACGGGAGGCTGTCACGGATGCCAAGGAAACTGCCAACAGAGTCAGGCAGGAAAAGTGGCTGGAATGGTGTGAGTCCTTCGACCACCAAACCACCCTTTCAGAGCTGTGGCAACGGGTCAAGCGAGCTACCAGCCGCTCAGCCCCGAGGTGCACCCATCACGACCCCCAAGCAGAGGCTAACAGACTGGCGCACGAGTTCTCTGCGAGAACAAGCAGCAACAGTCTGCCAGCCGAGCAGAGGGCAAGATAAGACCGTCTACAGCCAGACAGACACGCTCAGATCAGAGAAGGGGCAGCCGAACCCGATAACTCAGACGTTATCTTTTCTCTGAGGGAACTAAGGAAAGCCTATAAAACCAGTTCCAACACAACCCCGGGCTCTGATGGGATCTCGTACCCCATTATCTCCCACCTAGGACTAGCAGGTGAGCGTGCACTCTTGCAACTCATCAACAAGTCCTGGGAAACTTCCACTCTACCCCAGAGTTGGAAGAGGGCTACCATAGTTCCCGTCCCAAAACCAAAGGAGCCGGGGAAGTACCCCGCCCCATCTCTCTGCTCAGCTGCCTGGCCAAGACGGCTATGAGGATGGTACTAATCCGGCTTCAATGGAAAACGGGACCCCCGCACGAACACCTCCACGGGTTCACAAGG
Organism: Penaeus chinensis; assembly: GCF_019202785.1. Lineage (NCBI taxonomy): Eukaryota > Metazoa > Arthropoda > Malacostraca > Decapoda > Penaeidae > Penaeus > Penaeus chinensis. Next base: position 22,269,785 of record NC_061825.1, read on the forward strand.
GGCATGGGCACAGCACACAGCATAGCCACATTCTTAAGCACAATCAGGAAGGGCCCAGCTGTGGTGGTATTCCTTG
>NC_061825.1:22282360-22284860 GCF_019202785.1 Penaeus chinensis
GTGAAATTCTCGAGAGCATGAAGGACCAAGACGTAGTGGACATTGTATGATCAAGAAGGATGGGAATGTGCGAACGAAAACTGGACTGTGTTTTTTTTACCTTTGTTTTAAATAAAATCCCTGAGTATGTCAATATCGGATACCTATGTGTCCAAGTAAGACCTTACATCCAAAAGTCAATGCATTGTAATAGATGCCAAAAATTCGGACACACCTCATTAAGATGTACTGATAAAGACTTAAATAAATTTGTTTGCCACAAATCTGCTGAAGCCCATGGCACCATTACTTGTATTAGTCAGATTTCCAAATGTGGTAACTGTGGAGGTCCCCATCAATCAGGATCTGCTGAGTGCAACATCCTGGAGGAGACTGAGACATTGACATATATGAAACAACATGAAGTTAGTTATACTGAAGCTAAGAGGAAAGTGGAAAATTTGACACACAAACCCCATACTTCCTATGCTGCAGCAATCACTAACATAACCCCTAGTGCAAGAAATGTCAGTCAACAGCTTGCAGCTAAGGATAAAGAAATTGCTGAACTCAAACAAACCGTTAAATAATTACACATTAAAGTATATCAATTGAAGAAATTGGTCGATCAAATGGCCGCATCAACCCAGCATAAACATCCTAAGGAGGCTGATACCGAATCACAGTCCGCAGCGCACCTCCCCGTCCAGGATACTCCCGTGAGGACTTTGCCTGGCTCGCGAATGGTTTCTTGAGAGAGAAGCAGATCGCAATCTGTCAGTCGTCTCCCTCGCCAGGAGGTGCAGGATATGGAGGCTTCTGTCTCCAAACCATCCCGAGAGAAGTCCCCGGGAGGCGATTGAGAGGAGGCGCCTCCCTCCCATAAAACGAAGATTAAAACTGGTGGACAAGGCACTTCCAAACCCCATAAAACGTAATCTTCGCGTCAACCATTATACAGTGGAACTGTCGAAGTCTTAGATTTAAAGTAAATGGCCTTAACCCCTTGCCGACGGGTACGACGGGTAGACACGTGCTTTGCCCACTGTTAGTACTTGTTTGATTGTTTATACACATAGATGGCTATACTTGTACTAAGTCACCAATGAGCCAGTTAGGAGTACTGCCCGTCTCGCCCGTTCACCCTTTTCTTTGATTTACGAAATATTTTACATTATCTTATTTTGCTGTTACTAATATTAAAAAACATTATAATAATTATAATGTTTATAATAAAAATAACACCATCGATATCCATAGCACTAGTAAAAAACACGTTTTTCCCGCCAATTCAAATCACGTATGGTCACAAGGTTTACTAATTGACTCCTTTGTGGCTAAGCACTAGCAGAGCCATCTATGAGCAGACATTTCACAAAAAATATAGAAAATGGGCACAGCATTTTCCCCATTTTTTGTTCATTTTCCCCGACGGCATTGGGTTAAATTATTAGACTCGTCCTATGCTCCCGATATTGTAGTTCTCCGAGAAACGCACTTCCAAGATGGACACCAGATTGCCGCAGAGCGCTGTGCCGGCGCAATAAGGCCTACAGGCTTTTCAAAAATAACATTACTAATGAGAACTTTAGCAACTACAAACAAGCAAGAGCTTGGGCTCGTAGAGTAATAAGACAAGCAAAAAGAGACTTCTGGCGGAGCTTTGTCTCTACAATTAACAGCAATACAAAAATATCAGAGGTTTGGTCTACTGTCAATAAAATCAATAAGAAAAAAACATCTTTCAAAATTAAGAACATCATTCACGAGGGTAATAATTTCGATTCACCAAGAGACATTGCTAATACACTCGCTAGGCAGTTCTTTCATACAAGCAGCTCAGCAAATTTCCATCCCACATTCCTGACCACCAAGGAGCCGGCTTAGCTGCAACCTATTCACTTTTTTACAGGAAATGATTTTGATTACAATAAAGATCTAACAATGGATGAGCTTGTCCGAGCCCTAGAAGCCTGTAGAGTAACATCCCTAGGCCCCGATGAGATTCGATATGAGATAATAAAGCATCTTAATCATGATATCATGATTAAGTTGCTAGAAGTGTACAATTTGGAAAATGCACACTTTTCCAAATTCATTGCACTTCGCCCACATCATTCCCATATTGAAAGGAGGGGGAAATCCCAGATCTGCCATCTCCTACTACCCAATTGCGTTGACAAATTGATTATGCAAGGTCATGGAACGAATTGTTAACAGTAGACTATTGCATTTTTTAAATTCCAGTAATTTTCTTGGTTGACGAGCAGGATGCCAAACTCTCGTTCAACTAGTAAAGCTGGACAGTCACATTCAAGAGGTAATTGCCAAAAAAGATTATTTGATTTCAGTATTTTTAGATATATAAAAAGCCTATGATATGACATGGCGATATGGCCTACTCAGAAAACTTTATTCTTTTGGATTACGTGGAAACTTGCCCTGTTTTATACAAAATTTATTTTCTGACAATGTCACTTTTTCGGACATTTTTGTCCAGGCAAACGGGGTCCCACAAGGA
>NC_061825.1:22307360-22309860 GCF_019202785.1 Penaeus chinensis
CCTTCTCCACCTGACCTCGCCTCTCGATAATTCCTACTTTTACAGACCTTTTAAGTATCCTATTTAGCCCAGACAAATAAGATTTTGGTGATCCCTAACATCCCCTTACTCCGATAATACCCTTCTATATCAACAATGCCTCCAAAAACAAGTAAGCAAAGTTTCCTACTGCAGTTGTCTCGACCGCTCACGCCTTGCCATAGTTACATCCGAGTCCCAAGCCCATATATTATCTATCCTGATTGACCTCACTGGCAAACCTATTCCTGCCCAACCCCACTCCTCCCTTAATACATGTACTGGAACTGTTTCCATCTACCCAGCTGATTGCCCTATCTGCAACAAAGATTGGTCAGACTGTGAAAACGAACTACTTGCCTGCTTCGTTGACTATGATGCAGGTTTAGTATAGTGTTACACCATTCCCCCAAAGGCCACATTAATATTGACAAGATTACCTTTTGTAGACCTGATCTCCATAAAGACCATAAAGGAGAAGAATATTGCCTTGTCAAACCATATCAACACACACCCTGCAAAGCGCTGTCGCTCCACAGCCCGCTGCCCTCTATGTGACCAGCCCGGTCATGGCCGTTCAAAGTGCTCTGCATAATCACATATATGTGCCAATTGTGGTAGGTCCTATAATGCATTTTATAGGGGCTACCCTTCCTCCAAGTTTGAGTCTGAGGAAGCAGTTCTCAAATACAAACTTGGCCTCACTTTATGATAAGATAAACAGGAAGCATGCCAATGGTTTTTTTCAATCACTCCCTACTTCATTACCATCCTTCACCCCTCTCCTATCCCCTCTACCCAAGTAGTCACTAAATCTTCATCAGTACCACTACCCCCTACTCCTCAAATCCCCCTCTACTTCCCTTATTTCCCAGTCAAATCCTTTTTCCAGTCAAATTTCAGATAATACAATATCTACGACTCCCTACTCCTTGCCTTATCTATCACGCCTGGCAATCCAAATGTTCCACCCCATCCTCTCCTACCACATCCCTTCCCACACCTACATTTTCTACTCTTTAGATGCCTATCTCCTCTTCACCTCCTCATAAAAAATCCTTTGTTTCCCAAATCTCACACCCAAATCCTCTCCAGAAACCCTTGAAGACATTAGAAACGTCTTAAACATGACTCAAGACAATGTTCCTCTCTCTCTTCCACCCTCAAATTTCTCTGCCTCATATTCCCTCATATTCCCATTTCCTCTCTTCCTCCTACTCCTTCCCAATAAACCTCATCCTCACCTACACCAAACCCCATTCCTTCCCTACCATCCCTACCACTCCCTCCTGGATACACACGTGAATCCCTTTTATCACAATGTCCTCTGGATCCCACCATTCCTGCTGAATCTTTTGATACCACACTTTCACCTCCTCTTCCTAATCCCATCTTCCCTGATGAATCTCCTGATAGTACACCTTCACCTCCTTCCCCTGATCCCCTACCTCAATCTCCAGTAGGTATTCCTCCTCCTACTTATCAGGCATCCATCTGTACCCTTATCACCTGTTGATTGAGCCACAATGACTCTTCTACATTGGAAGATTTAAAGTTTTTGTTCTCACAGACTTGATCTGCGTCATCACGTATCTTCTTACAACCCATCCATTATCTATCCAAGAAACCTTCCTACTACATCCTCCAGTACAGATTCCAAATTAACATTTTCTATCATTCCCTCACTAACTGCCTCCTCCATTCTCCTCCTCCTCCATATGTTATACCTCCCTTACAAACTACTATACCTTGCAAAGTCATTCACATTTTCCTCCACCGTTGGATCACAATTGTTTCAGTCTATTTCTCCCCTTTCTTACCTATTAAAACCTTACTTCCCCAACTCCAACCACCTGATAGTAGATTTTAACTGTCGTCACACCATCTGGGGTGACTCCATTATTACTTCCCGAGGTCGCTCCTTAGAACACTTTCTCTCAAACACAAACTTTACCCTCCTATATTCAAACCGTCCCACTCATGATAACATGTGTACCCAATCCTTTTCATGCCCTGATCATAGTTTTTGCTCTCTTTCTATTCAATTATAAACCACTTACATTATAGTGATCACTTCCTTATTCTCCTTTTCCTACTTCCTAACCTCCCTCCCCCTCGCTGTGCTTAAACAGAGCTGACTGGCATACCACCCCCCCCCCCCCCCTTCTCTCTCTCTCTCTACTCTACTCTTGACCTTCCTCCTTCATCCTTCTCTTCCACTTTATCAGGGGGACAATAAACTGAACATGTAGTCAGATACCTGTTATTAATTTTTACTTTGCATGCGACAAATTCCAGAGTAGAACCAATAGTCACTTCAGTGAAAGGGAGGCTATGATAGATGTACATGGCGACTCCGCCTCCACTCCTACCCTCTCGATCCTTCCCCAAACTTCCCGGTCTTACACTTCAAAATGTGTGGATACCAGATTATACTAAACCGCTGCGGTTGAAGCACGCAACTTGTAACAGCTACTGTCAC
>NC_061825.1:22317360-22324860 GCF_019202785.1 Penaeus chinensis
TTCCACATTAAAGAGTACTGGGGTAATATTTTTTCACATAGGAGGGAGCCGAACATCAGGCAAATTCTGGACAACAACCAAATACCTCTTCAAAATTCTGCACAATTTCTTGGTCTACTCTTTGATAGTAAACTCAATAAGAAAGACCACATTTGTCAATTAAAGAATAAATGTCAAAGAAAACTGCATTTCGGTAATAAATGGGGAGCTGGTATATAAATCCCTGATTAGGTCTAAAATAGATTATGGGTCAATCGTGTATTTGGATGCTGTGCAGAATTCTTGTTTGCGTGTGTGTGTTGGAGCCCTAAAATGTACTGGGATCGAGCGTCTTGAAGTGGAGTCAAGAGTACCTCCCCTCCGACTCAGTTAGCCCTGACCTATGCCGCAAAGGTGGCTCGAGACCTGAGCCATCCCAATGGCATTGGAGGCACTAGGCCCTTTGCCACGCGACTCCACGACCTCGTCGAGAATGTCGGTATAGATCTCTCTACCATCGATACCCTGGTTCAGTCAAATATAGCGCCATGGGAAACCGCAACTTTTCTATCATGGAAGCCTGGCATCCATCAGCCAAGGCTATGGCGCCGGAGGTGGAGGTACGCCAGAGGTTCAGAGAGATCCTTATTAAACATCTCCCTTTTTTCCATATATATACTGACGTCTATATATATACCAAGATAGATAAGTGTGTGGGTACGGGTATATGGTCGACTGAATGTGAATTAAAGTTGAGACTGCCGAATCATACATCGATCTTTCTTGCTGAACTTTTTGCCATTGACAAAGCTATTGATTTGTACTATCGACGACCCACGATAGAATAATTATTTTTTTCTGATTCATTAAATTCACTCAAAGCTATTAAATCCTTAGAAAGCACTAAAAATGAACTGCTGGGTAATATCATTCGTAAGTTACATGGTGCCAACAAATCAGTCAAGCTAATATGGGTACTAGACCACTCTGGTATCCAGACTGACAAATTAGCCGGGCCAACTGGCGATCTGGACATTAACATAGTTCGGACAGATGTTTTGTGTCTCTTATAAAAACAAAAATACATCTGTGGCAAAGTGAGTGGACCAGCCTAAACATACACAATAAACATAAAACTATAATAGAAACATGGGACATATCCCACAAAAAAACCCAGAAAAAAGGAGGTTGTCTTCGCGCGCCTGAGAGTCAATGCCACAAGACTTACTCACCTCACTACATATATTGAAAGATTTTCTCCTCAGTGCCCCCACTGCACAAATCACATCACAATAGCCAACCTTTCCATAACCTGCCACAAATACAATAACAGACAAACAATTAAATGATATTTCAGAATTAAAAACATACACTTTACAACATCAAACCTTTTATAAGACAATGAAAAAATAATACACAAAGTAATCGCTTTTCTAAAGGAGACAAAACATTATGATCTTATATAGATTGGCAGAATAAATATGATCAATTGGTTTAATAACCTTGGCCACATGCCGCTGGTTGATAGCCAAGAAATCCAACAAAGAAAGAAAGAAAATCGATGGTGTTATTTTTATTATAAACATTATAATTGCTATGTTATAAACATTAGTAACAGCAAAATAAGATATCTTCGTAAATCAAAGAAAAGAGTAGATGGGCGATACAGGCAGTACTCGTAATTGGCTCATTGGTGACTTAGTACAAGTTTAGCCATTTATGTGTAAAAACAATCAAACAAGTATTCACAGTGGGCATAGGACGTACGTACATGTCATGCCCGTTTGCATTGGGATATATACACACATAAATATGCGTGTGTATATATATATAAATATATATATATATATATATATACATATATATACATATATATATATATATATATGTTTAGTTGTATATATATCCATATACATTCATATGTATATATATTTGCACATATATATATATATAATATATATGTATACATATTTCTATATTAATAGATATATATACATACATATATATACATATATGAATTTATAAATTGCAAATATATATGTAAACATAAACAACAATATTTGTATATATAGTATATATATAAATATGTATATATATATTTATATATTTACTTACATGCATGTGTGTATATATTTAATACACAAACATACATACATATATATGTATATATATATATATGTATATATATGTATATATATAGGTATATATACATTTACTTATATATTTATATATATTTATATATTTACTATAAAAATATATAATATAGTTTCTAATATATATACATATATATACATATATTATATATATGTATGTATATATATGTATATAAATATATATATTAACAAATGTATGTACAAACATACATGTGTGTGTATATATATATTCACACACACATGAATATATATTTAAGTATGCATATAAATACAATATATATATATATATAAATATATTGGGGTATATATGTATATATATCTACACATATATATATATATACATAACTCTACATATGTATATATATATATATATATATAAAGCAATATACATATATAAACAAATATATATGTATATATATAGATATACATACATAGAAACACACACACACACACACACACACACACACACACATATATATATATATATATATATATATATATATATATATATATATATGTACATATATCAACATATATAGCTATATAGTTATATACATTCATGAATATATTTAGATAAAGAGATATACATGCATATACATATATATATATATATATATATATATATATATATGTGTGTGTGTGTGTGTGTGTGTGTGTATATGTATATATACTCATATATATATATTTGTTTATATATAAAAATTAAATTGATAAATATAAATACACACACACACACACACACACACACACACACACACACACACACACACACACACATATATATATATATATATATATATATATATATATATATATATATATTTGCTTATGTGTATGTTTCTGTATATATATAAATATAAAAATGAGGATAAATAAACAGTAATGTATATATATATATATATTTATATATATATATATATATATATATATATATGTATGTATGTGTATATACATGTATGTATATATATGTATATATATATTTATATATATGCATATATATAAATATATTGAGAGATATATATCTGTATATACCAACACACACACACACACACACACACACACACACACACACACACACACACACACACACATATATATATATATATATATATATACATGCATGATTTGTACGAGTATGCCCTGCCCTCTGTGAGTTTACTTTACGAGTATTGCCTGTCTCGCCCGTTTGCCCTTTTCTCTGATTTACGAAGATATTTTACATTATCTCATTTTGCTGTTACTAATGTTAATAACATTATAGTAATTATAATGTTTATAATAAAAATAACACCATTGTCTTTCTTTCTTTCTTTGATGGATTTCTCGGCTATGGCTATCAGCCAGCGCAAACACCACCTCTTGCCTTTTTTTTTTTTGTGGGCTGTGACCTACGGTTCTATTATTGTTTTGTATTTGTTGTGTATGTTTAGGTTGATGTATTTTTGCTTTTATAATTTGTCAGCCTGTTCATTGCCATGGATACCACCAGAGTGGCCTGGTGCCCATATTAGTTTGATTGATTTGTTGGCACCATGTAGCTTACGAATGGTGTTACCCAGCAGTTCATTTTTATTGGTTTCTAATGATTTAATGAATCAGAAAAAATAACTATTCTATCGTGGGTCGTCGATAGTGTAAAATCTATAGCTTTATCAATAACAAAAAGTTTGGCAAGAAAGATCAAAATATTTCGCGGTCGAAACACTCACACCCACACTCTCATTAGTCTTGGAGCCGTCGGTATATGTATATGAAAAAAAGATAAATGTTTAATAAGGATCTCTGAACCTCTGTCGTACCTCCACCTCCGGCGCCATGGCCTTAGCTGATGGAAGCCAGATTTCCATGATTGAAAAGTTGGGGGTTTCCCATGGCGCTATATTTGACTGATCCAGGGTATCGATGGTAGAGAGATCTATACCGACTTTCTCGACGAGGCCATTGGGATGGGTCGAGTATTGAGCCCCCTTAGCGGCATAGATCTGAGTCGGAGGGGAGGTACTTCCGACTCCACCTCACGCTCGATCCGAGTGCACTTCAGGGCTTCAAGACAAACAAGCATTCTGCACAACATCCAATCCTTTCAAAGCCGAGTTTGATGCCAAGCCAAACATGATTGACCTATAATCTACATTAGACCTAACCAGGGCTTTATATATCATTAGCAAAGTCTTTCAATCAGTTCCCGTTTTATTACCAGTAATGCACTTTAATAAATTTAGTGTTTTTTTACATTTATCTAAAGTTAGTTTGATGTTTGGTATCTTTCTATGTGAATAAATTACCCCAATACTCTTTCTTGTGGAAAACTTAAAACCCCACTGGAAGCCCCAGTTATGAATCATATCCAGTGCATAATTGCTGGAATGCCATAATGCACAATCATCGGCGATGATTGTGCTGGTAGGAAGCTATTAATCATACATAGAAATAATGTTGGCGACAAGACACTTCCTTCCTGGACAAAAACGTCCGAAAAAGTGATGTCGGAAAAAGGTTTGACAGAGAAAGTTCTGTCAGAAATGAAATTTTGAGTAAAACAAGGCAAATTTCAACGTAATCCAAAAGCATATAAGGCCATGTTTTGTCGTAGGCCCAACTGCTTGTCAACGCAATTGGGTAGTAGGAGATGGCAGATCTGAGATTATCCCCTCCTTTCAATATGGGAATGATGTGGGTGAAGTGCAATGAGTTTGGAAAAGTGTGCCTTTCCCAAATTTCATTGTACAAGCTCATTCATTGTCAGGTCTTTATTGTAATCAAAGTCATCTCCTGTGGCAAATTGAATAGGTTGCAGCTCATTCGCTTCCATGGTGGTCAGGAATGCAGGATGGTAATTTAGCTGTTTGTATAAGAGAACTGCCTGGCGAGTGCATTAGCAATGTCTCTAGGTGAATCGAAATTGGTTCCCTCGTGAATGATGTTTTTAATTTTGAAAAATGTTTTTTTCTTATTTATTTTATTGACAGCTGACCAAACCTCTGATATTTTTGTATTGCTATTTATTGTAGAGACAAAGCTTCGCCAGGAGTCTCTTTTTGCTTGTCTTATTATTCTACGAGGATTAGCTCTTGCTAGTTTGTAATTGCAAAAGCTCTCCTTATTGATGTTGTTTTTTAAAAGCCTGTAGGCCTTATTGCGTCGGCACTGCGCCCTGAGGCAATCTGGTGTCCATCATGGAACTCTATGCTTAACGCTATCTGTCAAAGTTTTAGGATTGGATAGCAATGCTGCTTCTAAAATAGAATTCTGGATATTGTTAATTTTATCATCAATGGTTTCTCCAACAAGTTTGATCTTCCTCGTGAAGGCGACCGAGTCTGCTCTTTTTACGTTAAATTTAGGTGCTGAAAGCGTTCTTGCTTTGTCGCATGAATATTCCATTAAAATAGGAAGGTCGTCGCTTCCCAACGAGTCGTCAATGGTGTGCCACAGGCACACCATTGCCTTTTCGAGGAGGAGAAGGGGTAGCCGAGGGATCGATCATAGTGGGTATCGGATCGAGTCCGACCCCTGGGCCCGTGCCCGTTGTCCTGAAGGGGCCAGTTAATCCTTAACTAATGGTAATCAACCTAACAGCAATAGCTAAGAGAAGATTGTGGCAGTTTCCGTCCTCTACCCCCCCAGTGGAAGTCTGGTTGCGTTCTCCAGTACCAAAGAGGGCTCGAGTTATGTGGAAGACACCTCCTTGCCTAGTGCGAAGGACGGTAATTCGATGCCCACCCCCAGGCGAATACGGGAGCCCACAAGGGTACTCAGGTAGGCTCAGAGAAGTCACATGAAGAGAGGAAGAGCATTCAGAATTAAGAAAAAGTGCGCCCAAAGGACGCCCCAGACTACTGGGCCTCCCTACCCAGGGGTCAAAGCTCGTAAGGGAGTGCTGCGGGTCTGAGGTGGGGTGCTGACTACGCCTACTATAGTCTCGTGTGACCTGCACTGGAGGTGCAGGCAAAAGCACAGTGCTGAAAATTTCTGAAAAATCAGAAATTTACGTTAAAAACCAAGACACAAACGTAGCTGCTGTGGCACAAGGCTTTGTTTTCTTTTTCTGCTGCGTCTGAAAAATAAGTCCGAGCTAATGAAAGTCTCAAACACGAGTGACTATCTATTTCTTTCTTTCTTTGTTGGATTTCTTAGCTATCAACCAGCAGCATGTGGCCAAGGTTATTAAGCCAATGAATCCCATTCATTCTATCAATCTATATAAGGTCATAAAGTTTTGTCTCCCTTAGAAAAACGATTACTTTATGTATTATTTGTTCATCATCTGTCAGAATGTTTGATATTATGAATGGTGTTTTTTTTTAATCTGAGTAATTTTTTAAGGCTTGTCTCTGGTTATTGTAATTATGGCATGATATTATAATGGTTTATGGTCAATTGGTTTGTGCAATGTGGGCACTGTGGAGGGAATCTCTTTTCTATATATGGAGTGAGGTGGGTTAACCTTGTGGCGTTGACTCTCAGGCGTGCCAACACCACCTCCTCCTTTCTGTTTTTTCTGTGGGCTGTGGCCCACAGTTCTATATTTGGTGAGTTTTTATTTGTGAGTTGGAGGTTGGTCCACTCACTTTGCCACGAATGATATTACCCAGCAGTTCATTTTAGTTGTTACTAATGTTTTAATTGCTTTAAGTGAACTTAGTGAATCTGAAAAAAATAACTATTCTATCGTGGGTTGTCGATAGCTTTGTCAATAGAAAAAAATTAAGCCAGAAAGATCGATGTATGATTCGGGAATCTGAACTTTACATAACATACACCTGCACCCACACACTCATCTGTCTTGGAGCCGTCGATGTTTAATAAGGATCTCTTTGACATTCTGCCGTACCTCACCCTCCGGCGTCATAGCCTTGGCTGACGGAAGCCAGGCTTCCATAATAGAAAAATTGGGGGTTTCCCATGGCGCTATGTTTGACCAGGGTATCGATGGTAGAGAGATCTATACCGACTTTCTCGACGAGGCCGTGGAGTCTCGTGGCAAAGGGCCTAGTGCCTCCATTGCCATTAGGGTGGCTCGGGTCTCGAGCCACCTTTGCAGCATAGGTCAGTGCTAACTGGCCGCGTCTGAGTCGGAGGGGAGGTACTCCTGACTCCACCTCAAGACGCTCGATCCGAGTGCATTTTAGGGCTCCAACACACACACACGCAAACAAGCATTCTGCACAACATCCAAACCTTTCAAACTTGTTCTCGATGCCGAGCCATAAACGATTGGCCCGTAATCAACTTTAGACCTAACCAGGGCTTTATATACCATTAGCAAAGACTGTCTATCAGCTCCCGTTTATTCTTTAATTGACCAATGTGTTTTTTCCAATTGAGTCTACTATCAAAAAGTATACCAAGAAATTTAGCTGAATTT
>NC_061825.1:22342360-22344860 GCF_019202785.1 Penaeus chinensis
TCGGTGCCATGGAAGTAACAACTGTTCTAATAAATGCTGATTGTTTAATAACTGTCAAATAGTTTTAATCCGAAAGACGCTCCTTGTAACAGCAGTTATATTAATGTTATTAAGGACATTATTACAGGTCATAATTCTAACACTTGACCATCCACACATCACCCACACATGTGAAAAAGATCGAAACAGTAATTTCATGAAGTCCCTCACCTCCCTATTCAGGGATTTCGTAAATTTCCTGTATATTTTAGTAAATTCATGAAATCCCCGCGTGAAACAGTAATTTTATTAATTTACTGAAAATTTTAGGGATTTCGTGAAATCCCTGATTTCACAACTTTACTGTAACATATATGCATATATATACATATTTACATACATATATAAACATCTATATGTATGTTTATATATATATATATGTATGTGTTAGTGTGTGTGTGTGTGTATAAATAAGACAAGATGGCGTGATGAAATAACGAAATTTGGGGGCCGAAACTAGAAACAAAAACAAAAAGAAAGACGAGGTTGGAAAAGATTGGGAGCGGCCTAAGTCCTGCAGTGGATTGACTGATGATGATGAAGACTGATGATGAAGATGATGATACGATAGATATATATGTTTATATATATATATATATATATATATATATATATATATGTGTGTGTGTGTGTGTGTGTGTGTATAATAATTATATACACACACATATATATAATCATAAATATAAATATATATATATACACATATATTCATATACATTTACATAGATATGTATACATACACACATACACACACGCACACACATACACACACACACACACATATATATATATATATATATATATATATATATGTATGTGTGTGTGTGTGCGTATGTGTGTGTGTGTGTGTGTGTGTGTGTGTGTGTGTGTGTGGGAGAGAGAGAGAGAGAGATAGATTGATAGATAGATAGTTAGATAGATTGATAATTAAATAGATAGATATATACATAGATGTGTGTGTGTGTGTGTGTGTGTGTGTGTGTATTCCTACATATACACATATATAAATATATGTACGTATGTATATATTTGTATATATATACACATCTATTTATATACATATATATATATATATATTTGTGTGTGTGTGTGTGTGTGTGTGTGTGTGTGTGTGTGTGTGTGTGTGTGTGTGTGTGTGTGTGTGTGTCTGTGTCTGTGTGTGTGTGTGTGTGTGTGTGTGTGTGTGTGTGTATGCGTGTATATATGTATATATATATATTCTTATATATACATATGTATATATACATACATATATATACATATATATAAATATATAAATGTATATATTAGTATATATATGCAAACACACCCCCATACACACATACTGTGTGTATGTGTGTATATATATATATATATATTTATATATATATATATATATATATATATATATATATATATATATATGTATATATATGTATGTATATATATATGTACATATATACATATATACATATATGTACATTATATATCTTCTCTTCTTCTACTTTTTCACAGCCTTAGTCCCACTCCTCCACCTAACCCTGTTCACCACATCTTCTTCGGCTAATCCTTTTTCCTCGAGGTCATTCTTGATGTTATCGTTCCATCTTTGACGAGGTCTCCCTCTACCTCTGTCACCTTCCAGACTAAGGTTCCAAGTCATCCTGCAGGGTTCTTAATGCTCTCTCCTCAACACATGGACTCTTGGACTATCTCTACTATATCTGTGATACCACACCTGGTGCGTGTGGGTTGTGTAATGAAGTGAGTTATGACAATGAAGTGAGTTGTGAGTGCCACGTTGTGATGCCAGTGCATACGTATTGTGATGCCATTATTATCGTACGTAGTTAGTGATAATTATGTGATTATATATTATACACTGTCTTTTGTGTGATATGTTCTACCATGTGAAATATAGTATACACTGTCTTTTGTGTGATATGTTCTACCATGTGAAATATAGAACATTATGTTTAGTTTATATTATGTGTAGCATATCACCTATATGAAAGAGTGAGAATCTCTGTATGTTATAGTGTACAACATTTTAGTTTGTCTCTGTAGTCACACGTCTGGCAGTAGACAGTCGCTTACGGAGCCTGGCGTGTGGGGCAGAGGAACAGGAAGAGTTCCGTATTTATTTTGTCAGAGCTGATCTCCAATGAACCTACTTTAGTTTTCATCGGTGTTTTCTTCACCCTCAACCATCATGGAGAAACACCAAACAAACGTAGAAGACGAACAGTGCGAATTACCTCCTTTTTTATTTTATCCTTTAACGAGACCTGGAGGATATGTCTCAGCATTCTCATCTCAGTTCGTCTTAGTAAAGCTTCCTCTTTTTTGGTGACAGTCAAACACTCTGCGCCGTAAATAAGCATTGGTCTATTTACAGTTTTATAAATTTTGCATTTTAATTTCCTTGGAAATTTCTTGTCACAGATGATACCTGTGACTTCCCTCCATTTATTCCATCCTG
>NC_061825.1:22389860-22392360 GCF_019202785.1 Penaeus chinensis
TTGTTATTATTATTATTATAATTATTATTATTATTATTGTTGTTATCATTATCATTATTATTATCATTATTGATATTATTATTATTATCATTATAATTGTTATCATTATTATTGTTATTACTGTTATAATTATTGCCATTGTTATTATCATTATTATTATTATTATTATCATTATTGTTATTATTACTATTATTATTATTATCATTATTATTATTATCATTATTAGTATTATCATTATCATTATTAGTAGTAGCATTATCATTAGAATTATCATTATTATTATTATTATTATTATTATTATTATTATTATTATTATTATTTTCATTATTATTATTATTGTAATTATAATTATAATTATTATCATTATCAACATTAATTTTATTGTCATTATTATTATGATTATAATTGTTATTGTTATTATTATTATTATTTTGTTATCACTATCATCATTATTATTATTATTATTATCATTATTATTATTATCAATATTATTGTTTTTACTATTATTATTATTGTAATTTTTATTATCATTGTTATTATTATCATCATCATTGTTGTTATTATCATTATTTTAATTATCATTATTATTATTATTATTATTATTATTATTATTATTATTATTATTATTATTATCATTATTATTATCATCATTATCATTATTATTATTATTATCATTAGTATTATCATTATTAGTATTAGTTCTATCATTATTACTCTCATCATTATTATTATCATTATTGTCATTATTTTCATTATTATCATTATTATTATTATTATCATCATCATTATCATTATCATTATTACTAATAATATTATTATTACTATTATAATTATTATTATTATTATCGGATATGTTGTTATTTATGATGTTATTATTGTTATTGTTTCCCTAATTATTATAATTATTATCATTAATATAATAATAAAACTAGTGATTTTGATAATAATAACAACTTATATTTTTATTATTGTTATTATTATTATTATTATTATCATATAAATTACTTTGATAATCATAATAGTAATAATAATGATAATGATAATAACAGAAATATTAATAAGGATGATGATAATTAAAAGTAGTAGTAGTAGTACTTTTAATGTTATTAATATTATTATTCTGATTGGTATCATTTTTGTTATTAATATTGTTACTCTTTTGTTATTGTTATTGTGTTTATCATTATTTTTATGTTTTTATTTTCATAATTTTCATCATCAACAATACTAAAATTATCATCATTATCATTCTTACTTTTTTTTACTATTATCATTGTTGTTATTTTTATGATATTAATAATAACTATTTTCATTTATCATTATCATTATTATCATTGTTATTGTTGTTGCTGTTTTTATTGTTGTTATTATCATTGCTGATTATCATTATTATCATTATTATCGTTATTATCTTGATTTTATTTATGACTATCATCATTATTGTTACTATTATTATTAATAATGATGATAGTAATAAGAAAAATTAAAGTCATGATACTAACGATAATAATGATAACAATTGTTATTATATCATTATAATAATTTTTATTATTACTATTATTATTATTATTACTATTCCATTACTATTATTATTATTACTATTATGATTTTTATCATTATTATTATTATTTTCATTATTATTATTTTCATTATTATTTATATTATTATTTTTATTCTGATAATTATGATGATGAGGAGGAGGATAGTGATAATTTATATTATTAATAATTATGATATTATTATTGTTATTGTTATAATCATTATTTTTATTATTATTATTATCATTATTATTATTATTATTATTATTATTATTATCATTATTATTGTTATTATTATTATTATTATCTTTATTTTGAATAATATTATTGCTTTTATTATTGTTATTATTATTTTTATTATCGTTATTATTATTATTATAATTATTATTATTATTATTATTATTATTATTATTATTATTATTATTATTATTATTATTATCATTGCTAGTAGTAGTAGTAGTAGTAGTAGAAATATTATTATGATATTATTGTTGTATGTTTATTATCATTATCATTATCATTAGTAGTAGTAGTAGTAGTAGTAGTTTTCTGTTAATATTATCTGTTAATATTATTTGTTACTTTTTATATTGTTATTGTTCTTGATGTTATCATTTTAATCTTCATTGTTTTTATGATAATAATAATATTTTTTATCATTGTTTATACAATATCATTTCTCTTATCATCGGCAGCATTATTATTAGTAGTAGTATTATCATTTTTATCATTATCATTATTATTATTATTATTATCATCATTATTATTATTACTGTTACTAATATCATTATTACAATTGGTATTATTATCATTAATGTAATGTTATTGTAATTATCATTATTACTATTATTTTTGTTGTTATTATCACCATCATTATTAGTAGTAGTATTATCATAAGCATTTTCATTGTTATCATTTTTAATAACATTATTATCACCGTTGTCATCATGATTATTATTTCC
>NC_061825.1:22424860-22429860 GCF_019202785.1 Penaeus chinensis
AAATGTCATGATGAATTTAAACCTGCCTCCCCATCCTTCTACAATTCAATTTGGACCCGACCTATTTTCCAGTTTAGTAAATTACATTGATACCGACATGCTTATTGAATACAAAGTGGTCACCGGACGACCATTCTCAGCGAGCGCCATTACAAACATCCGTTTATCTGCAGCTTGACTTGGACTCGCTCCTATGCGTTCGCAGTTTTGAGGCAGGCTCTCGGAGAAACTCCTTTATCCCGCTAAGGAATAAGAGAAATGAGCATGTGAAGTAATCCAAATTCCGGGGAAGGACATATATCACGATCTAATATCATTGCCCCCTTCGAACGAAAAAGCGCGTTCGGACGCGGATCGGTGAAGCCATGGCGGGGTGGGACAAAGCAGATGTTACGTGGAGCCCTCAGGTTAGGCTTTTATCCTCTCCCTCCCTAAACTACCTCCATAAAGGCAGTCTCGTGGCGCAAAATGTTACGGAAGAAAATGACCGCATCAAAATTGAAACTTGGTTAAAGATTTACGTCAATTCAAGAGAGTGAGAACAGTTAAGGGATACACACCTTCCGAGAACAATTTGGAAGTAGCTGAAATTGTCAAGTGAACAAATGCCTGCAGGGTTACCCAAGTCTACAGAGAAAGGACGGCGATTGTGGTAATGTTCGACTCTTGCTTGTTTGGATACCGTAACTTCAGGCATTTTGCAGTGACAGTACCATTGCATTTATGCAGTATTATGAGTCATTAGATAATACATTTAGATTAGCCAAGAACATGTGGAACCGCCGGCGCTGAATCTGCAAGACCGTACGAAACTCAACGAAACACCACGAAAGCAAGAGAAGAAGAGTGCGACGGGACTGTGTAAATGAATTAGCATAATGGAGCAATATTGTTCCGGGTAATAAGTTGCCACTGTTTACATGGGGCGTCAAATTGAGCAAGCTGATGATTGCACCTTGCACCTCCCTGATAAACTTAGCCCGATGCCTACGCTGTTGTTGCCGGTCGTGCCTCCGCAGAAACAACTTATCCATCCTTTCTCTGCCTTGTTGCACGGCAGCACGACGATATTGGCAAGGACAGGTACGTATGTTGTTCAGGGTCTCGCTCGTGCTGCTTAGCGACACGTTAACAACTGAGAGGTGGCGGTGAATAGCCGGTTTAAATGGCCTGACGGCCTGAGTCCTTGATACTCTTGTGCTGTTTTAGCCTAAAGTGTTGAGGGCGATGCAGCTGATTGCTTGCGATTGTTAAAGTTAATGTTAGTTTTCATTACACCGGTTAGTGGATCAACTGGCTGGTGTTCATCGTCCTTTACAGTAGTAGATCAACTTAAGGGAATTGAGTCTGTTAAGGAATTTGTATATATGAACACCTTTTGCTAAGTCTAGTGTTGATAGAGCGTACATTTATTGTGCTATCATCTAAAGGAAATTATTATAGTGATGAAGACTGCCCAAAACGTCATTGTTTTAGTAACCACGTAAAAGAGATACACTTACGGACATAGCAGTAATATTTTATGTAAAAACGCATTATCACAAAAAAACATACAAAAAATATATACTGCCATACAAACATACATAAGACACAGATACATAACATATACCCATAAAAAAATCAAGACACGTACATATAGACGGAAAGTAACTGTCATTATTGCTCTTGTTCTTCACTAATCTGTAGCGCTTTACTAGCGGTCGCCTACTATAAGACATAATGAATAATTCTGGATAAGTGTCAAAGATGCACCAGTAAGAGTTTGATAAATGTAACCGCACATATAGTGATGATATATCAGCCAACATAACATAATACATTTATTAGGAAACCACTTTCGGACCATATACCTGTGATATTTTACGTCTTAATAATTGCCATTAGAAATGACTTTGGAAGAAAATATATACACCAACATTAACACGTACATGCGCACTTGTACAACTTTAAGTGGGTACACACACATAGACATGTTTTTATATGTATGTGTGTGTGTGTGTGTGTGTGTGTGTGTGTGTGTGTGTGTGTGTGTGTGTGTGTGTGTGTGTGTGTGTGTGTTTGTGTTTGTGTGTGTGTGTGTGTACACTTGTATACATACATGCGTAGCCTATATATATATATATATATATATATATATATATATATATATATATATATACACAAATACAAAATTAGGAAGGGCATCCAATCAGGCAAGGGTGACACAGCCATATAACCTCTCAAGAGAGGCCTATGTCCTGCAGTGGCTGTTAAAGAATATACAAATACATATAATATGCATATATTTACATGTGTGTATGTATGTATATATAGACATACACATATGTATATGTATATCTATATGTATATGTATGTATATATGGTAAAAAACGCAATGCAAAAAAACTAGATTTATTGAAAATGAGACTACATTTTCGAAATCCACCTGGATTCCATCTCCAGGCGCGAATTGTCTTTCCTTCCGCTGATGTCCACGCCTTCAGACTGGTGAAATCCTCCTTAATAAAGCTACTACCTAATTTCAACAAGCGTCTTTTCTCCTGC
The DNA here is from genome assembly GCF_019202785.1 of Penaeus chinensis. Taxonomy (NCBI): domain Eukaryota; kingdom Metazoa; phylum Arthropoda; class Malacostraca; order Decapoda; family Penaeidae; genus Penaeus; species Penaeus chinensis. Next base: position 22,427,405 of record NC_061825.1, read on the forward strand.
CGATAGTCTCCTCGCTTCCCACATCCTCCGCCTTCTCCCTTATGCCGGCAACCTGCACATAGTCCGGCGGATCCTCCGACCTGCCCTGACCTCCCATCGCTTCTGTTCGTCTGTCCTCACCTGCGCCGAGTTACTACATTGCAGTGTGTGTATGTATATGTATATATGTATGTATGCATATATATATATATGTATATATATGAATATATATATGGATTTTTATATATATATATATATTGTGTGTGTGTGTTTGTGTGTGTATGTGTATGCGTGTGTGTGTGTGTGCATATGTATACCTATATATTGATAGATAGATAGATATAAATATAAATATAGATATACATATACACATATATATATACATATGTATATATAACTTATGTGTATATATATAAATGAATATATGTGCATATATACATACATACGTATAAGTTTATATGTATATATATGTATATGTATATATACTTGTACATATATATGTATATATACATATACATCTATTTGCATACATACATATATATATATATATATATATATATATATATATATATATATATAGCCTATGCATTAGATATATATATATATGTGTGTGTACGTGTGTATATGCACACACACATGTACATAAATGCCTATGCATACATTTTTACACACAAACACATACATACACACACACACACTCACACACATATATATGAGTATATTTATGTATGTATGTATGTATGCACATACACATATACATATGTGTATGTGAACATATATGCATATACATTTATGTATGCATATATATGTGTATGTGTGTATATATAAATACATATATATATACATATACACATACATTTGGGTGTGTATATATATATACATATATATATATATATATATATATATATATATATATATACTTGTGTATGCGTGTGTACATACATATATATATACTTATATACATATATATGCATATATATATGTGTTTGTGCATTATGATTATATATATATATATATATATATATATATATATATGCATATGTATACATATGTGGGTATTATATTTTCATATACATACATACATATAAATACATACATACGTATAAACACACACACTATGTGTGTGTGTGTGTGTCTGTGTGTCTGTGTGTGTGTTTCATTGCGAGTGGGACCATAGTTACAGTATGTTTTGTGGACCCACTCCCCAATTTATTGTCTTGATGTATCAGATGTTATTGAATGGTCTAAAGAAGCAATTACATGATTTGTTCCCCTTCTGAAAAACTGTAAACTCAAGACCTTAGGATATCTCCACAATTCGGAAAGTATTCACTGTTCACTGTTCACCGCTTTACATTTTTCTTCACCAAAAACTGTCACATTCCAGCTCCTATCTGGCTCCCTCTTTTTACCAATCCTTAAAGACTATTACATGGTTTAAAAAAAAATGGTTTCCCTGGGTGTAATGACAGGGACAAAGTCCGCCTCCGGAGGGGAGTCAATAGGTGGTTTCCGAGTCACTGGTCCGATAAATCCGGTTACGTACTGTTTCCGGTATGATAAAGGAACATTTCGGCTCGGGTTTTGAGAGCTCGCGTTCTGTTAGTCTTTTGGACCCGGTACGGCGGATGATCTTTGATGTGATTTGAGAGTATTTCTATTTCAAAAGCGCGCGCGCAAGCGCGCGCTTAAGACACACACACACATTCACTCACACATATAAACACACAAATACACACATATTTAGTTATATGTGTGTTTATGTATATATATATGTGTGTGTGTGTGTGTTTTAGAGAGAGATATTCAATACGGTGCTTCAGTAACGTGTGTGGCCTCCAATCTCTTACCTGTGTGGATGTAGGTGTGCTTCTTCATATCAGACTTTTGGTGGAATCGCTTCCCGCAGTATTGGCAAGGATATGGTCGGGTGTCAGAGTGAATCAGGAGGTGCGTAGATAAAGTGGACGACCGCTTGAAGCACTTGCCACACTGCTTGCACTCAAACACTTTCTCTGCGTTGTGTACGGCTCTAGCGAGGAGATGAATATTAATTCCATCAGTAAATATTAAAGGTAAAACCTACTATGGAAATTCAGTGCAAAGTACACTAAAATTCAACAGATAAAGATATTTTGAAGAATCATCATGCCATAGTAGCGGTATTGTATTTGCTTAACAGAACTTTGCTAAATTCATAATTTTACATGAGTTATATTTGACAAAATGTAGCATTCGAAATATTTCTATACACATTTCCCTCGAGTCCCTCGCCATCAATAACTTTTATTAAATGAATAATACCCTATTAGTAACTAAACATCGCCGTGTAACTCACCTGTGCTGCGTGAGGCTGATTTCGTGACCGAAGGTTTTGTTACAGTATTCACAAGCAAATGGCCTCTTGCCATTATGAGAGCGTCGTGAGTGGACCTCGAGTCCATGTGGCGTACTGAACATCTTTTCACATTTGATGC
>NC_061825.1:22472360-22474860 GCF_019202785.1 Penaeus chinensis
CGGTGAAAATTCATGGGGATATGAAAACAGAAGAAAGGGAAGAGCCTAAAACTTTCAAGAAAAACAGAGACAATGAGGGGGTAGATTGGGGAAAGACTTGCGGATGTCTAAGAAAAGGTGACTTTAAGGCAACTACGGAAGCTTTGATATGCAGTGCCCAAGAACAAGCGAATCACCATTATGTAGACTGTGTTCACAGAAAGGAGAAAGTGTTAGTCACATAGTCAGTGAATGTTCGAAACTTGCCCAAAGAGAATATAAGCGCAGACATGACAATGTGACACGGTATGTACACTGGACAATAAGTGAAAAAGCGAATCTTGAACGAGGCAATGAGTGGTACACTCATAAACCCGAGGCTTGTACTGAGAATGAAGAACATAAAATTCTTTGGGATATGATGATACAGTGTGATCAACATATTGAAGCCAGATATTGTATATCTAAACAAAAAGAGAAAAGAAGTGAAAATAATCGATATCGCCATTCCGGGTGACACAAGAGTAAGGGAAAAAGAAACCGAAAACAAAATGAAAAGTATCAGCCATTAAAAGATAAGATCGCCAGGCTTTGGAAGTTGAAAAAGATCAAATTTATACCCGTTGTAATCGGTGCTCTCGGAGTTGGAAGTAATCTAAAAATCAGCACTACTTGGGGCTGCTAGGATCCTTAGAAAAGTATTGGCAGCAGAGGGAGAAGGACGAGCTTGAAACCTTTGGGGACTTGTTGTCACCTGCTTTCAAGCTACAACGGAGCATAAGAACTAAGCCTCGTGAAGAAAAAGATAATAATAATAATAATAATAATGATAATAATAAGGATGATATACTGATGATAGTAGTAATGATAACAACAATAATAATAATAGAAATGATGATACAAATGACAACAATAACGATGATATACTGATGATAATAATTATGATAATAACAACAATAATGATGATATACTGATGAAACTGATGATGATAATAACAATAATAATAGTAATAACAATGGTAACAATAATAATAGTAACAATGACTTTGATAATAAAGAAAATAATAATGATAATGATGATAATAATAATGATAATAATATTAATAGTGATAAAGATAATAATAATGGTAATGATATTAATAGTGATAATAATAATAGTAACAATAATAATGATAATTATCATTATTATTTTATTATTATTATTATTATTATTATTATTATTATTATTATTATTATTATTATTATTATTATTATTATCATTATATTTATTATTATCATTATTATTATTACTATTATTAATAATAATAATATTAACATAATAAGAATAATGATAATTATGATATTTATTATTAATATTATTATTACTGTTATTGTTAATATCATTATTATCATCATTAATAATGATATTATTATTACAATATTTATAATGATAATGATAAAAATAATGATAATAATAATAATAATAATGATAACAATGATAATGATAATAATAATAGTAAAAATAATAAAATAAAAAGCAATAATAATGATAAAGATAATGATAATACTAATAACAATAATGACAATGATAATGATAATAATAATGATTATAATAATGATCATAATAATGATCATTATAACATTAATGATAATTATCATAATGAAAATAATGACTAATAATAATATAATTATTATGATATTAATAATATAAATCATTTTATTGACAATAATGACAACAATGATACTGATGATAACATTAATGAATATTAAACAATAGGGATAATGATATTATCATTATTATTGTTTTCATTATTATTAAGGTTATTAAGGTTTCATTATTATCATTGTTAGTGTTATTTTCATTATTATGCCGAAATAATAATGTTAATAACAACAATTATATATATCATTATTATGATAAAATAATAATGATTATTATTATTATGATAAAATAATAATAATTATTAGAATGATAGAATAATAATTATTGTAATGATAAGATAATAATAATAATAATAATAATAATAATAATTATAATGATAATAACAATAATGACAATAATAATAATAATAATAATAATAATAATAATAATAATAATAATAATAATAATAATAATAGTAATAATAATAACAATAATAATAATGATAATAATTATAGTAATAATAATAATGACATCAATAATAACAATAATCATAATAATAATGATAACGATAATAATGATAATAACTATGCTTATAATAATCATAATAATGGTGATAATATTAATAATAATTGTAATAATAATACTAATAAGGATAAGAATAATAATGATAATGATAATAATTATTATGATAATAAGGATAATGATAACCGTAGCAATAATAATACTAATAATGATAATGATAATAAAGATAATAACAATGATAATAGTGAAACAACGATGTAGTAATATTATTCATGATATTTATGAAGTGTGTGTGATTATGATTACACATAATTTAGTAGCTCTGTCTAGATAACGAAGGCACTGGACACTGAAAGTTAAATCGAAATTATTTCATAAT
>NC_061825.1:22482360-22484860 GCF_019202785.1 Penaeus chinensis
AGGGACATTTCCAATTACTGTTTTCTTAGACTAATGATTTACAACCAAATCCTTAAAAACAAAAAGCAATTGAACATAATAACTGATAATAAAGTGATCACTCAAGATAGGAATTGCAGTAAAATAACCGAATGATAGTGAGAATATGGACATTAGTGAGAATATGTGCATTATCATCATACAGTGCTGATGATAATAGTAATGATGACAACAATGATAATGATAACAATAAAGATAATAATGATGATGAAAATAAAAATGATAATAATAATAATTATTATTATTATTATGATGATAATGATAACAATAATAAGAAGAAAGCAACAATAATACTAATAATAATAATTGTGATTATGGTAAAATAATATTGATGATTAGGGTAATAGTAATGACAAAAGTAACAAGAAGAGTAACACATAATAGTAATGGTAATAATAATGGTAATGATAATAACAAAGGTAATAGTAATAATAATGATAATAAGAATAATTATGATAAAAATAATAGAAATATTATCAATAATAATAATAATAATAATAAAAATGACAATATTAACAACAACAAAACAACAATGATAATCATAATGATGACATTAATAATAATAATAACAATATTAATAATAATAACAATAATAATAACAATAATAGCAATAATAAGAATAGTAATAATAATAATGATGATAATAATAATGATGATGGTAATGATGATAATAATAATAATAATAATAATAATAATAATAATAATAATAATAATAATAATAATAATAATAATAATAACGAACATAAGAAGAAGAAGAAGAAGAAAAAGAAGAAGACGAAGAAGAATGACAATAACAGAAACAAAAATGGTAATTATGAAAATGATAATGATGTTGGTAATAATAATAAAATGATATAGATAGTAATAATAATGATAATAATAATAATAATAATAATAATAATAATAACAATAATAATAAAAATAATAACAATAATAACAATAATAGTGATGATAATAATAATGAATAATAAATATAACAACCATGATAAAGTAATGATAATGATAATGATAATAATGAACATAATGACAATATAATGGCAATAATGATGGTGAAGATGATATCAATATTAATAATAGTAATAACGATGATACTACTACTATTAATACTACTACTACTACTAATAATAATAATAGTAATAACTTAGTGATAATAATAAAATTAATAATGATAATGATAATAATTAGAAAAAGAATGATAATGATAATATTCATGATAATAATAATAGAAATGATAATAATGATAACAATGGTAATTGATAATAATGATGATAATAATGATAATGATACTACTACTACTACTACTAATAATAATAATGATAATGAAAATTATAATAGTAATAATAAACGGTAATGATAATGATAATAATAATAATAATAATAATAATAATAATAATAATAATAATAATAATAATAATGAAAATAATCCTTATAATCATAACAATAATAATAATAGTAAATAACAATAATAGTAATGATAAATTATAATAACAAAAATAATAATAGTAATAGTAACAGTAATAATAAAATAGTAAGCATAATGATGATAACATAGCAGCATAATTTGTAATAACGGTTATAATGATATAAATCCTTATAATGAAAATAACTAATCCATATAATGATGATAATAATAATAATGATAATGATAATAATAATAATAATAATAATAATAATAATAATAATAATAATAATAATAATAATAATAATAAAGATAAAGATAATAATAATAATAATAATAATAATAATAATAATGATAATAATAGGAATAAGAATAAATAATGATAATAATAAAAGTAATCATGATAAAAATGACAATGATAATGATATGAATAATAATAATGATAATGATAACAATAATAAAATTATACCAATAGTAATAATAAGAGGAATAATAACATGATAATGATGTAATTTGCTAATAGTTATAATAATAGTAATTATGATAATTATGATATTGATGATGTGATAATAATAAGAGTAAAAATTATAATTGTAGTACTTGTTGTTATTATCATAATTAATATAATTCTTAACATTTCTCATTATTTTTATTATCATTATTATCATTATTTTTATTATTATTATTATTATCATCATCATCATCATTATTATTATTATTAACATCATCATTATTATTAATAATATTATTATTATCATTATTATTATTCTATTGGTATTATTATCATCATTATTGTCATCATTATCATCATCATTATTCTTCCTGTTATCATTATCATTATTATTATCATGACTTTTTTCATTACCATTATTATTATTATCATTATTATTATCATTATCATTACTCTTATCATCGTTATTATTATCATTACCATTAGTAGTAGTAGCAGTAGTTTTATTATTTTCATTATTACTATTTCATAATTTTCATAACCATCATAATCATGGTTTTCATTATTGTTGTCATTGTGTGCTGTATGGTGCAGCGGTAGCGATCTCGTCT
>NC_061825.1:22597360-22607360 GCF_019202785.1 Penaeus chinensis
TCATTCTCAGACTGAACAATATCACTTCTATTATTGTATTATCTCAAAGAGGCTCTCATGCAACTGCCTATTGTGACTTTTGAACAATAAGGTATTCTTTCATGCTTGCCTTTAAAGTAGTGAGTGACTTCTGGCTCTTCTTTCCAAGATGCTGTTGGCCATAATCTTTGTGGCACTTCTTGTGGGGGGAGGATCTCATCCCCTGACCTATAATGTGAAAGATGTAGCTGAGGCTATGATTTAGGACCTGGTGAAGGCTTACCCCATAACAAGCCTTGTGGAGGCCTGGTCCGAACTACTGCCACTCTACAATGCTTCATAGCTCATGCTATTTCATAAAGACCAGATACCTTCTCTTTGCGAAAATCTTACTCCTGATTTTTCTCTTGGTGCACACGACATTCGTCTATTCAATCAGATCTTATCCTCGACAATTGTTAAGTTGGATTCCTTCGTTAGGCCTCTCAATTCTGCAAGTAGGGCCCGGCGAGGATTATTGTATTTCATAGACAAGATTGCATACAGACTATTTTGGGGTTGTGGATGACGACACTTTTACATCTGAACTCAGGAATTATAGGGAAAGCTTATCATTTGTAGCTCACATTTCGACTCATGCTGTAAACATGCTTGTGCACAGCATTCAGGAATTAAATTATGCTTTCAAGAAAGTTCGAGGCAAAGTTGATTAACTTGTAGGTACAGTAAATTATATTTCTCATCTCACACGGCAATTGAAAAAGGCGTTTCCAAATTTGATTTCACTTGCCGTGATGAATGCGATATTTCATAAGGTACCTTCGTTCTTAAACAACACACTCGGTTTTACATTACCCTCAAGTCTTTGCTCATTGTCTCTGGGCTGTCTGTTATCATTCCAGTGTATCCTTCTATTGTATTAAGGGCTTACTGTGTACACCCCTTCCCGATAAAAAAAATAAGGGAAGGGACAGGCTCTATCCTTCCCTTCCCCTGACTTCTTAAACAACTGTTTGAAGCCTACCAAGGGTAAATTCGAGTGTTTTTCTTCACCATTACCTTAATTTCTTCAAGCTCCATCTTGTGCTTGTGCCCTTGTTTCGAATGGGTTTATCACCTTTCTCTGTTCCTTCGAAGAGGTGAAAGTACAGATTTCGCCTTATATGCTCAGCATCTTCCAGGTGACATTGCTATATTTACATCAGTCAACAGCCACCACAGTTGCTTGCAAGGAGCTTCAACCTGATAGGTTGTTGCGGGGAACCTTTGTGCTACCTCATCAATGTCATTAAAGACTCCAACGGTTGCCGACAATCAACGTCATGATCCCTGGTTGATGCAAAAATATCATATACACTTTTTCTATCCTCTATGTTACTTTTTTAGGAATGACTCTTCTTTTATTAGTGTTTGGGATCGTGTTTTGCGAAAGCATATCTGATGCATAAGGAAGTCAAATGTATCAGAAGTAAGGTCAAATGTATCCCCCGTAACATGGGCCTCTCCGTATGAAACTGTAATGTCTTTAGTACATCGAGTGCTTTAAGTGTAGTTTGGTATTCTCTCCTCACTCCTTTGCTTGGAGTGTTCAAGTTGGTTCTTGCGGATCATATATATATATATATATATATATATATATATATATATATATCATCATTATCAGCCTGGGTCAATCCACTGTAGGACGTAAGCCTCTCCAAATCATTTCCATCTTTGTCTGTTTTTTGCTTCCAGTCTTATACTTGGACCCCAAATTTCTTTATTTCGTCGTGCCATCTTGTCATAGGTCTGACCCCTGGCCTCTTTATGTTATCTATAACCCAGTCTGTTACTTTCTTTGTCCATCTGTTGTCCTATCTCCGACATATATGACCTGCCCATTGCCATTTTTTTTTTTTTCTTTTTGATGCTCCCGAGTATATCCCACTTTTGTCTGTTCCCTGATCCACGTCGCCCTCATCCGATTTCTTAGACTAATTCCCAGCGTCAACCTCTCCATCCCTCTCTGGGCACTTAGTTTCCTCTCCAGTAATTTGGTTGTAGTCCATGTTTCTGATCCATAGGTCACAACTGGGAGGATGCATTGGTTAAAGACTTTTCTTTTTAAACATGATGGCAAGGAACTCTCAGTATGCTACTGTGTCTGCTGAAGGCGCTCCAGCCTGAACTGATGCATTGCTTAATTTCCTCTTCCCTAGATGTGTTTGTATGTACGAGTTGCCCTAGCCCTATATACTTGTCTACCACCTCTAGCACTTCGCCTTGAACATATATTTGTTTGAATTGAATTCTACTGTTGAACATGATCTTAGTCTTTTTCTTGTTCATCCTAAGTCCGACTTTCAGGCTTTCTCTATTCAGATCATTTATTAGTTGCTGCATTTCATTTGCAGATTCACTGAAGAGAACAATATCATCTGCAAATCGTAGATTGTTTGGGTATACCCTTTCCGGTCCATTGTACCTTCTTGAATATTTCCTCAAGGCAAGCAGTAAACAGTTTTGGCGAGATGGTATTGCCCTGTCTAACACCTTTATTAATTGGGATTTTCGGTTTCTGTGTGGAGCTTGATGGTTGTTGTCACATCTTCGTATATATTTTCTAATATTTTACAATATACTCCTCTACTCTGTCTTCGAATAGCTTCTAGTCCTGCTGGTATTTGTACCGAGTCAAATGCCTTTTCGTAATCGATGAATGCCATACACAGGGGTTTCCTATATTCGTTTATTTTTTTTTCATTTGGGTGAGCGTGTGTATGTGGTCTGTTGTTGAGAATCCACTGAAGAAGCCTTCCTCCTTCTCTAGGCTGGTTATAATCCAGAGATTAGAAAAAGGGATGCGAGTTATGATGATTTTAGTGAAGTTTGTAAGTAACTGAAAGGAGGCTTATGGGTCGGTAGTTTTTTTATATCCTTCCCGTTCCCTTTTTTTATGAATCAAAATAATTGTTGCATTTTTCCAGGTGTTCTGAATTTTTCCATTGAGAAGGCATTTGTTAAAAAGACTGGCTAGTTTCAGTATTGCAATTTCTCCTGCTTCTATCATAAGATCTATACTAATACCGTCTTCACCTGGTATTTTCTCTCTCTTTATGCCTTTAAGCACTCTCTTTACTTTTGTTATGATGTTAGGTACTTCTCTAGTTACCGCGTTCGCTTCTCTCCATGCCTGCTCATTTGCGTTGTGTAGATCCCTGTAAAAGTTTTCCACTACTCTTATGATTTCATTCTAATTATATGTCATTCTCTGTCTGGTTTCTTTATTGCATATATGTGATTTCTCCCTATTCTAAGTCTCCTTTTAGCTGTTTTCATGCAGGTACTTGAGATCACTGTTTCATTTATTACTTGGGTATTGAATTTCCGTACATCTCTCTTCTTTTTATTTATAGTTTTTTGTTAGGTCAGCTAATTCTATTTTGTCCCTATTTGACGATGCTTTCATGACCCTGTTTTTGCATCTGTATATAGATTGCTGCCTACATTTACTTTATTAATAACTTCCACATTTTATAATATATTGCGCTTATTTAAAATTATGAAGTGAATTTCGTTTTTGATATCCGATGACGACTTCCATGTTCACTTCCGCTCTAGTCTTTTTTCGAAGAATGTATTCATGATTTTGAGTGATCGAGCTTCCGCAAAGTCGACTAGCATTTGTTCACTTTCATTCTTAGTGCCTACGGTTTCTCCTTCTGTCTTTTTAACTATATTGGCATTAAAGTGTCCCATAATTATTGTGAAATGGGTTTTTACTCTCTCGCTGGCTAAATGAACATCTTCATAGAAGCTTTCTATGTCTTCATTACTGTGGCTGCAGGTTGGAGCATAGACTTGAACAATCTTAAAGTTGTACCTATTGTTGAGTTTTATTGTTACTGAAGCCACCCTTTCTCCTATACTATAGAATTCCATGATATTCTTTTCTAAACGTTTGTGAACTAAGAAACCTACCCCTAATTCTTGTTTGCTACCCTGAAGTTTACCTCTCCAATAGAGCATGTGTCCATCATTTAGTATCTTCTATTTTTCGCCTAGTCTTCTAACTTCACAGAGTCCTACAACATCCCATTTAATGAAGGAGAGTTCCTCAAGTAGTGCTTGTAAATCGGATTCCGTTCTCATTGTCTTTATAATATATGTGCAAAGATTCATCAACGTGGGGCGGCCTGTTCTTAGCCGGGGATTCTTAGCACCCTCTGCTTCGGAGCGATCCTGATTGCCGCCGTAAACAGGGGCTCCTTCGCCTCCGGGGAATGAGGGCCGTTGCTCTGTTTGTGCAGTCATGGTTTTTGATTGAGAGGTAGACAGCCGAGTTACCTCCCACGTACTGGCCTAGGTGTATCTTGGTGGGAGAGGGATTATTTTAGCCGGGATGCCACTGATAAGCCCCTTCAGCCGGTTCGTAGCAAATCGTCCCCCCCATCTTTCGCATCTTTCTCTCCTACTATCCTGGCTCTTGTGTGCATGGAAAGAGGTGTTGCCATAGTGAAAATCCGCCTGGGACATTGTGGATGCGTACACCATGGAGAGGGACGAGAAGTAAGAAGTAGAGAAAGGGTTGAAGTCGAGGATGCACACCATGGAGACAGACGTCGACTGAACCGGGTTCTCAGTGGACGAGGCCGTGTAGTCAGCCTTGAGAAGGAACAATCTGTCAATCCTTCGTGAGCGAAGCGAGGTAAGGTGGCAGAACGGTGTGAGTGCCCTATGGCAGTGGGAACAGGAGGGAGCGATGACCTCACTTCGCACCTTCCTTGACACATTTCCGGAGGAAGCCCAGGTGAAAAGTAAGCAAGTATAACCTAAAGGCGTGGTTACACTGCCCATCGATTCATCAAATCCAATCATTTTGAATGGGATTTGGCCATCGATGGGTTTATTCCACTGTTTTTTTGTCCACTCGTCCGAAGCGATGGGCACCCCATCGTCTGTCGATGGACCAGTGGAAAAATCATATTCGTTGAGAGTCTATAGTATACCTGGTATTGGTCTAATTATATATTTTATGCAGTATTATTATTATATATATAAGTAATCTATAATTAATAATCATAATTGTAAATTATGATAGATATACTTATATGAATTATTATTTTATAAAATAAAACAAAAACAATGCAATATATCTTGTATCTTCATTTGACCGACGAACATAAACAACCGCGCACCTTTTTCGAAGAGGAAGAACGTCTTCTCGTCATAAGAATGTGGAATTCGGAGGCAATTACCTCTCTTCTAGAGAAAGTGAGTCAAGAAGATGTCCTTTGGAATATAAAGCATCCATATTATCTTTTCGTAGTTCTTTTCGTAGTTTAACCAAAACGAATGGGTGGATGGGCTCCAACCCACTGATAATCATTGGATTCCAACGAAATCTATGGGCAGTCTAACCGTAGCTTAAAGCTACGGTTAGACTGCCCATAGATTTCGTTGGAATCCAATGATTATCAGTGGGTTGGAGGCCATCCACCCATTCGTTTTGGTTAAGCTACGGTTAGACTGCCCATAGATTTCGTTGGAATCCAATGATTATCAATGAGTAAAACCAGTGTAGCTACGAACATCATTTTATTTCATCCACATACAGACTGGTAACATGTGTCATCGCTGTGTGAAGGAATTTTGTATTGCAGTTTCCATCCTCACAAGTGCATCTATTTTCTAAACCCATGATGATATGGGGTCAGCACATTTTCCTTTTCTAGCAGTCATGTAAACCTGAAGTTTACCATTTTCTCCATCAGCTTGCAGATGCAGCTTGTGAGAGAAATTGGTCTATAATTCCCTGGTATAGATGCATCCTTGCCAGGTTTAGGGACAGGAATGATTATAGCCTCTTTCCATGTGGATGGCACTGTGCCCTTCCTATAGATCCTATTGGATAGGTCCAATAAGAACTTTAGGGAACTCTTCGGTAAATGAGTTATCATTTGGTATGGAAAATCGTCACCCTGGGGCAGTCTGATGGCAGAGCTGCAAAGCAGAGTCCATCTCCTTGTGCAAAAATGGCAAGTTGTATGGAAGTTCTGCTACAGTCCTACTAAAGAACAATTTGGTGTGTCGCTCCTGTTCAGCTTGAAGAGTGGAGAATTGGGCAGTGTAAGATGCTCCAGAGATCTCTACTATGGATTTAGCTAGTTCATTTGCAACATCTTTTTTGTTATTGAGGATTATGCCATCTATCTTCAGAGCAGGTAGTGACATTGATGTGCTCTTTCCAGCAATCTTATGCACCTTGTCCCATACCCATGCTGAGGGGGTCCTAGAGTTAACTGAGGAGACATACTGTCCCCACGACGTCCGTATAGCCTCCTTTAGCACTCACTTTGCCTTGGCTTGGGTTTCTTTATAATGTGTGAAGGTCACATCACTGGGGCATCGTTTCAATTGTCTTAATGCAGCTTTTCTTGCTCTGACAGTTTGTCATTCATCAGACCACCTTGGTACTGGAAGTCGACGGTACTGCCCGCTACTTTTGGGAATGGGTGCTTCTGCTGCAAGGTAAGTTCATGATGTGAAGTGATTAACAGCATCTTGAAAACGCTGGAAATCATTCACAGATCCTTGCAATACTGCAGCTGATCTAAAACGATTCCAGTCTACATGTTCAAGTCGCCATCTCTGCACTCCATTGGCTGGAATACTATTCACCTCCTCCAAAAGTATTGGATAGTGGTCACTTCCATGTAAGTCCTCCATGACCTGCCAAGTGAAATTCAACTGTGAATCAGGTGAACCAAATGATAGGTCAATATTGGAGAATGTCCCAGTATTAATTTGGAAATGTGTGGGTGTGTCCCTGTTGAGTAAAACTGCATCTACTCTTGAGAACAAGGACTCCAAGGCCCTTCCTCGAGGGTCTCCCTAGAGGTGATACCGACCATTGAAGTCTCCCAAGAATAGAAATGGATGAGACAACTGCCCAAGTAAATCTTCCAAATCATCTATGTTGAGATTATGTGGAGGGAGGTACATAGATGCAACCGTGTAAGGTCGTGTCAAGCCTATTCTCACTATTCCTGGAAGGGAATATCCTGACGTACCATCACTGCAACTCCTCCATGAGGTCCATTGTCAAAGGTTCCATAATGGCCTTGAAATTGGAATCCTTTTAGGGAAATTGGACGATTTTCCCTGGTCATAATCTCTTGTAGGCATACACAAACTGGATTACATGAAGCTATCAGATGTTGCAGTTCTTCCCATTTTGCATGAATTCACTGACAATGCCATTGGATTAGGGTATCCAGTTCTTCAGGTTGACAAACTACTTCATTAGGTGTTTTGCAGCACCTATGGTTAAGGCCCGCCCCACAACTTTAAGCTGTCCCTTTCCGGCATCTTGGGAGTACCTTTTGATGGGTTGTTTACCTGTGGAACTAGTTTCCACAGGCTTCCTTTGGACAGGTTCAGAAATTCTTTGATTGGGCAAAGAACGGACCTGAGCCTCCGGTTCAGGAGCATTCTGTCTAGCTGCAGAGGCCCCTGTGGATGCGGTGGCAGCTGAAGCTGTCACCATTAAGGCCTCTGGACCCTTAACTGATGACTCCAAAGACCTTACTTTGGGAGGAGTCTCCTCAATAGATCCTTCACTCCTACTCCGTTTCTGTTGGAACAACTCACCAGAGGCAGTTTCAGCATTTGCGGACTAAGGTTTAAAGGTAGTGTCAGAGTGTGTGGTGTTAGAAGTATTGCAGGGTGAGGGATGGTGGGAAGGAGGATGGGCTAGAACTGAGGCAAAGGACTTACCCGGCTGTGCAAACAGCACATGGGCGCGTCGCTTTGCTTCTGCAAAACTAACTTTCTCCTTGCTTCTCATTACCAATACTTCTTTTTCAAACTTGTACATTTTACACTGATTAGAAGAAGCTCCATGATCTTTGCAGTGGTAACAGCATATTGGACCTGGACAGTAGTACCACACTTCACACACGCTCTTGGTTGTTCATTTTCCTTAAAGTGTTGTGTCCATTCCCATAATCCTGGCAATGGAAGCACCACATAGGGTTTGACACATATGGCTTTACCTTGAGGTGGTACCATGCCAATTTAACCGATTCAGGTAGGACTACTGATTCAAAAGTTAGAAGAAGAGCTTTCTTCTTAAAACGTTATACTGCCACTACATAAAAATATCTTAAGGTGTTCTAACAGTTTCTCCTCAGAATACCTCGTCAGGTCTCGGGAAAAGTCAATTCCCTTACACTGTTTGAGGGTTTTAAGAGAGAATGAGACTTAAGCCCCAGGAATGTCGCCAATCGCACGCAGATGGTCACTCTTGTCTGGTGACGAAACCTCAACTATCAGGCTACTATCTCGGTATGGGGTGATGCGAGGATCCCGTTGACATACTTCAACTATCTTCCAATGTACTTAAAAAATATCAAGATCCATGATAGATACACCATTAATGGTCTTCACTACTAGGTATTTACTATATGATACACTTTCATATTTACCAGGTAAGATTTCCTTAATGGATTGAGGAGGACTTTTCTCCTTCTTACCTGGTTTGGGAGCTCGGGAACCATTACGACCTTTGAAATCTGGTAAGGTTCCAAAGTGACAATATGTGATGTTCCAGAGGGATTGGCCATGGGATTGCGAAGGTCGTCAGGAAGAGAGCAAGTTCTTTGTAAATTTGCAGAAATCATACAAGTTATAAATCTTCATTTCCTCACCCCCCCCCCCCCCCACCAACCATGGAGTCCAACAAGGGGAAGCTATAGTTGGGGCTCACATTTTCCAAACAGCCACAGGGGTAGTGAGGTAATATACACAATCACTGTTACAGTGCTGATGGTAGTCGCGGGACCTATGCGCTACCGATTGGACAGTGCCTGCTTGACCCTAGCCATATCTGACCAGCCGATTGATTTGACCGGGTCTTGATCAAGCCACCCGTCTAACCAGAATAGAGGACCAAAGAGGTGTGCAGTATCACACAAGCTCCAGGACTCCTGTTTCCTAGTAATGTGGGACACTACACACAGTAAACACACGTGGAGAGTTCTCCCTGGACCAAGCTAGAATGAACCAGGGTGCACTTCTTGGTGCACCAGGAAGTTATTTTGTCTCATCCCTCACTGGTGACCCCTCCAGTATGGGTAACCCTCTGGTCCAGCTCACCAGATCAAGGCCCCCGCCGCAGCAAGGTGGTTCCCGTTAGGGCAGATGGACCTCATGTAGGAGTAGCAGTGATGGTACATCAGGATTATTCCCTTTCAGTCCATCCACCTATAGACAACACTGCAGATGAAGGCTTGACATGACCTTGTAATGTTGCATCCATCTACCTTCCTTCACATAATCTCAACATAGATGATCTAGAAGATCTGCTTGGACAGTTGCCTCATTGATTTTTACTTGGCATCACTTCTGGGAAGACACTTTGTCCAACCTTCGGGGAAGGGCCTTGAAGTCCTTGTTCACAAGAGTATAAATATATATATATGTATATTTATACAAGACACCCACATACTTCCAGATTCAAACTGGAACATTTTCCAATGTTGACTTGTCCATTGGTTCACTTGGTGCACAGGTGGATTTCACTTGGCAGGTCATGGGAGACTTGCATGGAAGCAACCACTTTCCAATAATTTTGGAGAAGGTGAATGTCATTTCAACTAATGGGGTGATAAGCCTGTTTATTTTTATTTATTTGCTTATTTGTTCATTTATTCATTTATTTTATAAATCACTGCAGTAATGCAGGGATCTGTGAATGATTTCTATTGTGTTCAAGATGTTGTTAATCACTTCACATAATGAATTCACTTTGCAGCAGAAGCAGCCCTTCCCAAAAGTAGATGGATACAGCAGTACCATCAATCACTGGTACCGTTGTGGTCTTATGAATGCCAACAAGCTGCCAGGAGCTAGAAAAGCTGCATTAAGGCAGCTGAAACGACGTCCCAGCAATGTGACCTTGATCCATTACAAAAAGCCAGGGGAGTGCTAAAGGGGGATAGACGGACATTGTGGACACAGTATGTCTCTTTGATTAACT
>NC_061825.1:22617360-22619860 GCF_019202785.1 Penaeus chinensis
TTGTCCACACGCCGGTGGGCCATGTATCCATACCTCCAGGGCTTCCTGCTGCTCCAAGATCCCCCACAGTTTGGCCTGGGACCTCAAGGTGCCCAGTTTCCATTGGTAGTCGAGAGGAGGCATGGCAGAAGTTTCGAGAGACTATGAACTGGCAGGGAAGGCTTACGCAGAGCTGCTCCCTTTTTCGCACTAGGCTAGCCAGCGGTGACAGCTGCAAGCGAAAAGGCATATAAAGCACTTAACTCTATCTAAGCTACCACACTATAGCTTCACATCACCCACCCTTATATATGTATGTGTATGTATATATATGTATATATATACGTATATATACATATATATATATATTTATATTTATATATATACATATATATAGATATATGTGTGCATATGTGTCTGTTTGTGCATGCGGGTGTGCATATATGTATATATATATATATATATATATATATATATATATATATATATATATATATATATTTATATATATATATATTTATATATATACTTATATATATATACATATATATACATATATATATATATATATATGTGTGTGTGTGTGTGTGTGTGTGTGTGTGTGTGTGTGTGTGTGTGTGTGTGTGTGTGTGTGTCTTTCTGTGTGTGTGTCTTTCTGTGTGTATTTGTATATGTATATGTTTTTTTTTATTTAGATTTGTGTCTATATATATTTATGTATATACATATAAATATAAATATATATATATATATATATATATATATATATATGTGTATATATATAAATATATGTGTATATGTTTATATATATATGTATTTGTATAAGAAATAAATACATAAATATGTCTATCTATCTGCCACCCTATCTATCGATATGTTGTAATATATATATATATATATATATATATATATATATATATATATATATATATATTATGATATAAATATAGGGTGGCAGATAGACAGATTTATATATTCATTTGTTTATATACATATATATATACAATACATATCATCATCAGCCAGAATCAATCCACTGTAAGACGTAGGCCTCTCCTAATCTTTTCCAACTTTGTCTTGCATGTTTTGTTTTCTGTCTTGTACTTGGTCTGGCCTCTTTAAGTTATCTATAGCTCAGTCTGCTACTTTATTTGTCAATCTGTCGTCCTGTCTCCGACATATATGACCTGCCCATTGCCATTTTTTCTTTTTGATGCTCCCACTTACATCTTCAACTTTTGTCTGACTCATGTCACCCTCATCCGATCTCTTAGACTAATTCCTAGCATCAACGTCTCCATCCCATGTTTCTGATCCATAGGTCATAACTGGGAGGGCGTATTGGTTTAGACTTTTCTTTTTTAAGTTAATGGCAAGGAACCTCTTAGTATTCTTCTGTCTGCCGATGATGCTCCAGCCTAGAGTGATGCATCGCTGAATTTTCTTGTCACTAAGTGTGTTTGTTTGTACGAGTTGCCCTAAGTGTATATATACTTGTCCACAACCTCTCGCGCTTTGCCTTGTACATGTATCTGTTCGAAATGAACTCTACTGTTGAACATGATCTTAGTATTTTTCCTAAATCCGACTTTCACACTCTATATTCAGATTTTTTATTAGTTGCTGCATTTCATTTGCAGATTCACCGAAGAGAACAATATCATCTGCAAATCCAAAGTTGGTTAGGTATTCATTTTATTTTGATACCCTTTCCATTCCATTCTAGCTTCTTGAATATTTCCTCAAGACAAGCTGTAAACTGTTTTCGAATAGCTTCTAGTACTGCTGGTATTTGTACAGAGTCGAATACCTATTCGTACTCGATGAATGCCATACACACGGCTTTCCAATATTCATTTTATTTTTTCTCTTCTATGGGTGAGCGTGTAATATGGTCTGTTGTTGAGAATCCACTGTGGATCCCTGTCTCTTCTCTAGGCTGGTTAGAATCCAGACTGTCAGAGATATGTGGGTTGTGATGACGTTTGTGAACAGTTTGTAAGTAATTAAAAGGAGGGTTATGGGCCAGTAGTTTCTTAGATCCTTTCTATCCCCTTTTTTATGTATCAAAATAATTGATGAGTTTTGTAGGCTTTTGGAGTTTTTCCCTTGAGAAAGCAATTGTTTAAAAAATGGGCTAGTTTCACTGTTGCATTTTCTCCTGCATCTATTATAAGGTCTATACTAATCCAGTCTTCACCTGGTATTTACCTCTCATCATACCTTTCAGCACTCTTTTTATTTCTTCTGTTGTGATGTTAGGTGCTTCTATCCATGGTTGTTCATTTGAGCTGTATAGATCCCTGTAAAAGTCTTACACTATTATGATATCATTCTGATTATGTCACATCTCCGTCTGGTTTCTGTATTGCATACATTTGATTTCTTCCTGTTCCGAGTATCCTTTTAGCTGTTTTCATTTAAGTTGGACCTATTATTTAGTTTTATTGTTACTGAAGCCACTATTTTGCTTGTACTATAGAATTCCACAATATTCTTTTCTAAACGTTTGTGAAGTAAG
>NC_061825.1:22624860-22627360 GCF_019202785.1 Penaeus chinensis
GCTGCGGCTATGCGCCCCCGCCGGCACATAGCATATATATATATAAATATATAAACATTTATATATGTTTATATACATATATTTGTATATATAAATACATATATGTATATATATATATATTCATATATATACATATATGCGTATGTATATATGTACATATACATATATATATGTATGCATAATATGTATGTATGTATGTATATATATATATGTATGCATAATATATATATATATATATATATATATATATATGTATTGCATAATATATATATATATATATTTATATATATATATATATATATATATATATATATATATATGTATATGTGTATGCATAATATATATATATATATATATATATATATATGCATAAAATATATATATATGTATATATATATATATGCATAATATATATATATATATATATATATATATTTGTAGATAGATAGGTATAAATATAGATATAGGAATTTATATTCATATTAATATATACATACATATATATGTATATGTATACATATATATCATATATGTATATATTTATAGATATATATGCACACACATACACACACACTCTATATATACGTATGTGTATACATATACATATATGTGTATATTTATATATATGCATATATATCGGTTTGTGCAAGTAACGATCTCTGTCTTAGTCTCACTGTGCAACCGTTGGTTGGACACATGGTCCCGCCATCTGTACCCCAGGATCCAGCAGAAGGACTTGTTGAAAAAGGAATGAAGACGAGATTCCAAACCAAAAGATTGCATCCAGGCTTTACACATAGAGTCCAGGTTTCACACACATAGTAAAACTGGCCTTGAAGACACATAGCTTGGTCATTTACTAGGAAATGTCTTTCGACCTCCTCTGCAACATTCCTAATACACTGTTCCTATTCCCTTCTCAACAGCGACCTAGTCCTGCGCACTAAGGAACAGTACAAGTTGCAATCCCCTGACAATCGAGCCGCACTACAAGCATAAGTGGCTTCCAATGTCTCCTGCGAGATGAAATTCTATCTTGCTCTTGGGCATTCACCATTGGATTCTTGGGCTGCATCAAGCGTTTAATGCTTGAAGGTGTCCCACAGAAGAATAGGGACCGTCAGGCCTTCGATTGCTGTGAAACGACCAGAAAAGGACCCCTGTGCACACTCACCCTCCCTCAATCTGTCCACATGAAGCACCCTAAGGTGTTCATTGGAGTGACGGAGGCTTCTAGAGTGGACCCGGAGGGTAGCTACAACTAATCTATGATCGGTTCCACAGAACTTTTGGCACTCCGACACACCCTGCAGTTCTGGAGGATCCTCCACCGAGTGCTAATGAGGATGTGGTCAATCTCCTTGGCCACATTACTAGTATCAAAGTACCAAGTTCAACTATGTGGGTCAGATTGCTGATACCAGGAGCCAGAAACCCTCAATTTCTGGGACCTGGTAAAGTCACGTAAAAAGGATTCTATTCTCACTACCAACATCAGCTCCTGAGCCATGAGGACCAACAGACATCTCGCAGCTAGCTCGATCACAGCCAGATACCACATATAAGTCACCCAGAACAATACAAATATCTTGCTGAGGACAGCTGTCTATCACAGATGCAAGTGTGGTGTAAAACATCTCTTTCACCTCAAGTTTATGTACATCCATAGGAGCATACACAGCAATAAGAGACATGAAGCCAAATGTAACCTTTAGTCTCAATATCATTATACACTCATCAACTGGAGTGACCTCTACTACTGAGGGTTGAAGTCTGTTGGAGATGGCTATGGCTACTCCCTAAAGATGGTGACCATCATTGCAGCCCGACCAGTAATAAGTGTAGCCACCCACACTAATTGTGCTGCTGCAAGGTCTTCTCATGTCAACTCTCAGCTGCTTCAATTCCCTCGACAGTAGTGGTAACTGATCATCCTGTTGCAAGAATCTGACGTTCCATGCACCCACCCTGACAGCCCATCTGAGATTTAAACTCGGGCAGTCATGCACTCCGAGTGGGCGCCACCTCTGCCACCACTACCGACGCCGCCCCATATAGAGAGGTTTGGCTGGATGCAGGTCCCATAATCCACCTGTGGGGTTCCCGGTGGCTTTGCCCCACTAGCCTCATGGCAGGTTGGCGGCCGCCGGTATGCAGATGGGACCACGGGTAACTCCCGCTTCCTACCCGAGTCGCAGCGGTCACTAACCTAGAGGGACCCACAGCCTGCCATACTTCCTGTGTAGGAGGGACATTTGCCCTCCCCCCAGCAACAACAACTATAGGATTTGTTGCCAGTTTGGTTTTCTTGGAGAGGCAGACTTGCAAGACCTTCCTCCCCATATATGAATATACATATATTTATATATATCCACATATGTATAATAAATATATATATATATATCAATGTGTGTACATATATGAGTATACATATATATATATATATATATCAATGTGTGTACATATATGAGTATACATATATATATATATAAATTTATGT
>NC_061825.1:22652360-22657360 GCF_019202785.1 Penaeus chinensis
GTGATAACATATGATAAAAATACTTATGCTAATAATTGAAATAACAATAATGATACTAATAATAATTGAAGTAACAATAGTAAAAATAACAATGGCAATAAACTCAATAAAAATAATAGCAATAATCATCATTACTATTACTATTATCTACTTTCTGCTGTAGAAAAGGTATGAATGAGAATGTATATCTTCTCAACACAAAAGATATATTTGAACGGTTTCGATTATATCTTCGTAAGAAATACATACATATAATCTAATACATCCCTTGTATTGTGAAGATATTCATTCTCAATTATACCTTTTCTAAATTTGTCAATAAGCACTAGCAGTTCTAAAAGGTCAAAACCAAGGAACAAGAGTCCCTTGGGGTCGTTCTCCTTCAGCATTCAGGTCCTTTTCTCAATACCCTGGCTGTTCCTAATAATGTCGTCTTTGGAAAAGTGCTGTATTCACTGTGATATCTATTTTTTCTAGACATCACTTCCTAGTGCTCCCACAACCACTTCCCCTGTTCTAAATCCTTTCTATTTTCCTTGTCACTAGTCATACTACCACCTGGTACAGCAATGTCAATAATGATGCAGGTCTCCTTGCCTCAGTTATATTGTCACATTGAATATTTTCTTGCATAATTCCAATGCACCGTTTATATTCAACGCGTCGTTTATATTCTTATTGTGCCATCTTCTTGCACTCACTGACAATGTGATGTACAGATTCACCTTTTTCTCCATACATCCTACAAAGCGGCGACTGTTGATTTGTCACTATGATGTTCGGAGAGCCTGTTCTTATGCTGCACACAAGAGTTTGCATTACCTGTCTGTATCACTCCTAGGATGCAATGCACTGTGCATTGTCATAATTTTCCTCGATTTCTGATCCCTGTTCTTCGTTTCATCCGTTGTCCATTTCATAATGCCAGCTCCATAGCTATATGCTGATAGAGCCCATGCGGTAATTGCCAAAATCTTATTAAATTTTAATAGCAAAACCAACTTCACCCTCCATTTGTATTCGCTCGCAAACTTGTCTTTTATGTTCGTTTCTTCGATCTTATCCACTTCCACGATACCCAAATATTGATATCCACTTTCACCGATTCCTTTTATCATTTGTCCATTTGGAAGTGCAACATTTAGCTTCACAGCGTTCCCTCTCTTAAATACCAATACTCCACACTTATCTAATCCGAATTGCATCTCGATGTACACTTTGCACTAATGAATGTATTTGGTCCTCATTCTTGGCAAATAACATGGGTTTATCCATTAATGATAGATGGTTAATTCTGAATTCCTTGTTACCCCATTTATAAGAAGCTGCTACTTTTCTCAAGATCATTGTCAATGGAATCTTACATAACAAAAGCAGAAATGGATATAGGTTGTCCCCCCAGGAAAATTCCTGTCTGAATATGCACATCTCTCAAGCTTTCACCAGACGATATTAATTATAGCTTCCATGATACTATCACCCTGGAAATTTCTGACATTCTCTACTGTCCCAAATATTTCCAGGTACTCAACAATCCAGCTATGGGCCACCATGTCATATGCCTTTTTGTAATCAATCCACGCCACAGCTAGATTAGTACTTCTTTTACAAGCTCTCGGCATTGTTTTGTTGTTCAACAGCTGGTCCTTTGTTCCATACATCTCTTCTGCAAGCATGCCTGTTAGTAATTTCTACATTGAGGATAGGCAGGGTATGGATTGATAATTATCAACTGCACTTAACTTAGCTGGATCTTCTGACATAGCACAGTTCTCCAATAATTCATCCACTCATGTAACCTGTTTGCACCACATATAATTTCATTCAGTTGGCTTGCTATTCCCTCGTGCGATGGCGACAGTTCCATCCCTGGGTCCTTACAAATAGGAATCCTTCTACTGTTTTTAACTATCTCCACTGTGATCCCCAGCTCCCCATGTTTACGTTTTCAGTTCATGCAACAACTCAGCTTGCCAACTATATTCTTTTCCTATATCTCCTCGTTATCATTATTATTATAGCATCCGGTATTATACTTTCACCGCTAGCTTCCCCTTGTTCAGTTCTTTAAACACTTTTTTCTGCTCTTCTACAAACAATATATAATAATAATGGTAATAATGCTACTAATAATAATGATAATAATAATAATTATTATTATTATTATCATTATTATTATTATTATCATCATTATTGTTATTATCATAATTATCATTATTATTATAATAATAATAATTATTATTATTATTAGCATGAAAAAATTATAATGATAATAACAGTAAAGATACTACTATTTATGATGATAATAATTACAGTGATAATAAAAATAATAATGATAATAATTATCCTTATCATTATTATTATTATTATTACTATTATTATTATTATCATTATCATTATTATTATTGTTATTATTATTATTATTATTATCATTATAACAAGAAGAAAAAGAGCAACATTGATGATTACAATAAAAATTTAAATAAAATTATTGATAACAATAGCAATGATAATACCAAAAATAATAATAACAATTATTATTATTATTATTATTATTATTATTATTATTATCATCATCATCATCATTATGATTATTATTATTATTATCATCATTATTATTATTGTTATTATGATAAATAATAACAATTATTATTATCATTATCATTATTATTGTTATTTTCATTATTATTATTATTATATTCATTATTATTTTTTATTATCATTACTGCCATTATCATTGTTAGAATATAAATATAAATAATAATCATAACAGTCATAATGGAAATAATGACAGTAATAATATAAATGATGGTAATAATATAAGGATGATTATAATAGAAATAATAAATATTTTTAAAACTATAATGATAATAAAACAATATTAATAATAGCAATAATAATAAATAATGATAATTATCATTATCATACCAATAATATAAGTCCATTTGATAATTCTCAACCATATCCTGCCTATCTTTAATGTGGAAGTTACTATTATTAACAATAATGAAAATATCAGTCATTATAATAATAATGGGTAGAGCTACTGTCCAAAGTCACTGTGGAGCAACTCTGGGCAATATCAAGACCTTGACTTTGCCGATGATGTTGCCGTACTCTCTGAATCTCTGGAAACCCTTGTAGCGGCTCTTGATGCATTTAGCAATGAAGCGAAGCCCCTGGGGCTAGAGGTCTCCTGGACCAAGACCAAGATCCAGGATTTTGGGGGCCTGCTAGGAGACCCTGTACAGTCGATACGTGCTTGCGGGGAAAACATCGAAGTCACAAAGAGCTTTATATACCTCGGTAGTGCATTTCACGACTCTGGGCTGTCAGACCAAGAAGTCAGTAGACGGATTGGCCTGGCAGCAGGGGTCATGAAATCTCTCGACAAGAGTATTTGGAGATGTCGGTACCTGTGCAGAAGGACCAAGTTACGTGTTTTCAAGGCCCTGATACTGCCAGTTTTACTCTATGGTAGTGAAACTTGGACACTATCTTGTGCTCTGGAATCTCGTCTTGATGCCTTTTGTAACAGATCCTTGCGCCGGATCATGGGGTACAGTTGGCGGGACCATGTGTCCAACCAACGGCTGCACCGTGAGACCGGTACAGGACCTGTTACTTGCACAATCCGTGATCGCCAACTCAGGCTATATGGCCACTTGGCTTGACTCCCACAGGATGATCCTGCCCATCAGGTTGTCTCTGTCCGAGACAACCCTGGGTGGAGGAGGCCTGTGGGACGACCGAGAAGGTCGTGGCTTGGGCAAATCGATCAAACCTGTCGTGAGGAACTAGAGATGGGCCGGGCCCCTGCCTGGCGGCTCGCCATGAGGGATCCTCGTAGGTGGAAGCGGAGGGTGGATGCGGCTATGCGCCCCTGCCGGCGTTAGCTCCATAATGATGATGATGATGATAATAATAATGATAATAAAGGCAACAACAACAACAACAACAACAATAATAACAATGATAATAATAATAATAATAATAGTAATGGTAATATTAATAGTAATGGTAATGATAATAACAAAATAAGAAATAAAATCAATAACAATAATAATAAGGATGATAATGATAGTACCAACAGTAACAATAACACAACACTGATGATGATCATTATTATATTAATGATAATAAGAAATGCAATAACAATATTATTAATAATAATCATACTAATGATACTACTATTAAAAATATACATATAGATATAACTAAAATAAATTACATTAAAATTTTAAAATTTAAAAATATTGATAATGAATAAATACAAAAGATAAAAATAAAATAAATTAAGATTAAGATTAAAATTACATAAAATAAGCATAAACATAAAAATAAAAATACGTTTATAATCATAATAATGACATTAATAAAGATCATAATAATGATGAAAACAACAATTCTAATAATAATAAAGTAATAGTAATAACAATGATGGTAATGATAACAATAAAAGTAATAATAATAATAAAGATAATAACAACAAATAATGATAATAACGATAACCATAATAATAAAAATAACCATAATAATAATATCAATGTTAATAATAACGATAAAGATAATAGACAGAATAACAATAACAATGATAATAATAATGGTGATGATGAAAATAATGATGATAATAATAATAATAATAATAATAATAATAATAATAATAATAATAATGATAATAATAATAATGACAATAATAACATTAATGACAATCAACAGTATCAAAATCATCATCAGACAAATGTGATAATAATAATAGAATAATGATAATAATGATAATAATAATGATTATTATGATCATGAAAATAACAATAACAAAAGGAAATGATGATAGAATAGACAATACTTCTTACGTTTCTAATTAGATCATCAATATGAATAATAATAACAATAATGATATTAACAATATCAATAAGGGTAATAATAATGATAATGATAATATCAATATTATTATTATTTTTACTATAGTTGTTGTTGTTATTATTATTATTATCATTATT
>NC_061825.1:22672360-22674860 GCF_019202785.1 Penaeus chinensis
ACAAGATAACAGATATCAAAGTCCAGATATTAAAATTTTAAAGCTGCATTCTGCCACAGGCCAATAAACATACATCAAACATATTCTTGCTAGGCATAAGTTGTAGACCTTTATGTGAATTTATTGTAAAATGAGGAGCTATCCAAACTCGATCTTGCCAGAATATACGACATTTGTTGGAGTGTGAAGTTTGAAGACCACGATGTTGCCAGAGGTCCTCTTTTGGTCAGTTACCCAGACGTTTTTTGTTTACTTCCATCTGATCAAGATCTAACGCTTCTCTCTTAACCTGCATTTGCATTTCCGACTTTTGTGCTTGTTGTTCTGCCTCCTTCCATATCTTCCTTCTATTCGCTACTGAATTTCTCCTTTGATAAACTGAACAAGTGTTACGATTTAGCTGATACCCTTTTAAATCCGATGCAGTTTTTTTTCTGCCGCTTGCTAAACTAAGCACAGTTACTTGGCGCTAAACAGGATGGTGTGGTAGCAGTGTAGCAATTTCAGCAGGTTGGGAGAGGATAGAGCTCTCTTTATTAAATGACATTTTTAGAGTTACTGACAAACTGGTTACCAAACATACTAAAATAGTTGCCCCAAACACGGGACAGGAGTGCCCAGCTCATTTACTAAATGGGTACAGAGCTAACAGAAGTGAGAGCACTTTGAAGTTTTCAGATAATCACTCATGTTAAAATGTTATACGATTTACTCAGTTGAAATTATGATAAACATGGCATTCATAGAAGACCAATGATTAGTTAAAGAGCAAGGGAAGAGCTGGTGCCGCAAATGGGCCGTCGGCGCAAGCAAGGACACCTCCACAAATGTAGCGACTGATCTGGTGGGTGAGAGTCGGTATGCACCTGTGTCTTCACCATATAAGCAATTTTATTAGTACATTAAGTAAGCTTCATAATCTATTTTGTATCGTCTTCGAGTTCATGTTTTAACTGGAAGCTCAAGCAAGAAAAAAATAACTAGATCCTCTTCCCCCGATGCCCAGCGCTACCTCACTGAAAGCGAGCTGGAGCAGGACTGATCAATAGTTACCCTTTCTTACCTGAGGCTCGTAATTTAATTGTTTACTCAGTAGTACCATACAGGTGATAAAGAAAAATACTCTGTTCACTAAAAAAAAAATAACATTCCGTGAGGTTACAGATTCGAAACAGTTCCTACCCATTCCCGTCTTCCCGTGCCAGTGTGTATATATACCGGCGTTGTGTATCTCAAGGTAATATTGCCATAAAAGTGTTAGGTTACAGCCATGTTACGTCACAAACACCCACTTGAAATAAAATAAATAAATAAGTAAACAAATTTGAAACAAATTATTTATTATTTAATATTTTAACAAAGTATTTTTTTTAAATATAAAGTGCTCTTCATCTTTTTTTTCCATATCTATAAGCGAAGGATTACAAATTAAGAATTATATATAGAATTCACTCAATTTCAATCACCAACATCTCTCTGCTGATCAGGAAATGCCACACTAGAATCATGGGGCCATTTGGTCTCAGAGTAAGTAACTATGTAAATGTAGCATAATGGGTTGGTCTCTCTAAAATAAAAATTCTAAGATATAGCCTCGAAATATACGAGGCCCTTTATTTTCCATCAATATCAACACATTTTTGCTAAACATCCTAATACGGGAAGTATATCTGCTCGCACCATAACCCATAAATCTGGACTGCATCACCGTCCGTAAATGGGGCCCAGGCCCCATTTACGTGATTTCCACTGTCACTGCGATTTGTCACTGCGACGTCAATGTTCTATCTCCACATAAACGTAATATAATTATTGGCGAACGTTATTGACATAATACGACAGGAGAATCGGAGTATGTGATTCTTTTGATTTTTTCATATCATTAGTTTCGGTGTCACACCTTTCATTTTTTTCAGGTAAAAGTAATTAATATGCCAGTTCTTTTACTCCTCTGCCATTAATGTACTACAGTTAATGTTAAAATCTTAGGTCATGTTTTTCTGACGTCGTCGACGAAGGAGCTTTGGACTAGGAGACATGTTGAATGTGATAAGCGAAATACATGTATATTTCTGTGTATGTATGCGCATTGTGTGCGATTGTGCATGTATGTGTGTGTGTGTGTGTTTGTATAAAAATATTTATATTTATATTTATATTTGCAAATATATATATATACATATATGTATATATAAATGCAAATTTATATATATACATATACATGTATGTATATGTATATATATATATATATATGTATATATGTGTGATATTTGTATGTATGTATATACATTTGTATATGTTTGCATGTATAGATGTGTGTATGTAGAAACGGTATGAATGAGAATGAATATCTTCACAGTTGTATTTTATCGGTTTCAAATTTATCTTTGCCAGAAATACATACACCATAGAAACTACAGTGTGTATATATATACACATATATACATACATACATATATATATATATATATATATATATATATATATATATATGTCTGTG
>NC_061825.1:22699860-22707360 GCF_019202785.1 Penaeus chinensis
TTTCAGGAACTGCCTGATCTTGACATGCTGCAGAATAATTTGTATATGTACATTGTGTTAAATGACACATTGCCTTAAAGGAGGTATCGTGCCAAATCAAAAAGTTAATTTTAAAGTGTGTGGGCCCAACGGCGTACCACCCAGCATCGCGTCGGCTATTTACCCTTCGTTTTGCGCCATAGCGAAAGTATTTACCATCTTTAGGCGAGGTTCTTGCACAGTAAGAAACTTTAGAGGTAAAAGCATTATCAGTAGCAAATTATACTAGGTACTCTATGATAGGTCGATCAAGTGGTTTCAATCTATTTGTGGGAAGGATGTCAGTTGACCCACGAGACACGGGAATTATTAAATGAAGCAGCTAAGACAAACAAGTTTACGTTACATTCGGAGATTTCACAAAAGCTTGTGATAAGGTACAACAACAAAAAATTATTAACAGTAATATAGAGCTTAGATTGCGGAATGATAATGATTTTCGCTATAAAAGTCATGTACAAGTTCACACAAACTGCATTGCTGGTGTAGCTTTAATCACTATATACATTGGTGTATGGCAAGGATCCTCTACCTTCTGTCTTATATGTAAATTATATGATTAGGATCACCAAACCAAACTACAGGGTGTCTGGGTTCTTAGCATACCTCCATGTTTTAGTTCTCAATAGGAATTCCTAATAGTGTTTGTATTTCATACTGAATACAAGTAAACTGCAGTAAAACGAACTCTATGGTGATTAACTGAAATTAATGGATAGGTAACCTGTATTTGTAGATGGCTTGCTAGTAGGTGCATTTGAGCAGTACCTTTATTTTGAAAGTACTTTCACAACAGACAGATCAGTATCCGCTTCTTTTGATGTGCACGCTCAAAGTGTGTTGTGTCATGAATGTCAAGTTGAAGTATTGTTGATAAAAATGAAAAGCCTTTCTACGTGAAACGATCGTGCATCGACATTCACGTTATTGAGTGAATGCGAATCGTGGTTGTGTGGTAATCTGAAACCTATCACTACATTGTACATGTGGTGCGCTAAACAACTAATATGTTTCAGAGGGACAATGAAACTTGCCTATTAGAGATTGGGTACCCTCTGTGATGTACTTTAATCAGGGCAAAATAATGCATGTTTTCTTATGTGTGGTCAATGGTTAGTTGTAAAAACAAATAAATGTGCTAAACATCAAGAGTCAGTGAGCACTATGAAAGAGTAATGTGACGAAATGGGTAAAAGTGAGTTAACGATTAGGATCAGAAGAAGAGAAGAAAAGGGAAAGGATTAGAAGAAAAGACCATGCAAAATTTGTTGAAGCGAGGGCTTAGGTCCAAGTCAGGTATGATTTCTTACATTGGACCTCAGTCTCCATCTCCTAAGCCCCCTCCCCCACGACAACAACGAGCAACGGATTGGGGGTTACTAATACGTGGAACGAGAGAAAGAACATGACCTGTTACCTTTTGGCACATGTCCTATGTGTTGTGCTTAACAGTAACAATAGCATGTCACGTTACATATTGTATAGTCCCTTAATAATTCACACTTCTCCAGAATCATATTTTGCTCATCGTTAAAGCCAACACTCGTTGTACATGATATATACAAGGATATGTCCAGACCTAATGAGCTGTGTCGCAGAAGAGGCACTCTGCAATCGATGCGATAGAGGGTGATTCCCGGTGCAATCCACATATGGAGGAAGAGAGAGATAGTAGGGTAAAGGGGGGAAGGGGGGGATGATCGGAAGTGATGGAAAGGAAGGGAACATAGGGATAAAGAAAGATTGGGGATTCTGTTAATTGAACGCAAATTAGCTATCCTGGGGGAAATGCATGATTCTGCAAAGATAACTCGGAAGCGTGAGAGAAAGTTACCGCGAGCCTACTACTGTTTATATGCTTTGCAATATATTTATGCATCTAATTCTAAACCGGGGTCACTTATCTCTCGGGGGATGATCTACAAGTCCAGAAGATACATTACCAAGAGAGAATTATTTTCAGATTCCTTTACTAATTTTAGTGCATTTTTAGCAGTCTGCATTTGATTTGTCTTCTAAAACAGGGGTCTCAAAAGCGGTCGATATCGATCGACCACTTTGGGGTTGATAAACGCCGTGGCCGCTTGTAGTTTTGGGATCGAAAGCTATTTGTATAGGAAATAAAAATATATAAAATATAACTTGCTGAAACACGTTTCTAACGTACACATAATTATTCTTTATTACCTATTTACCTTATATTCTGTTTAGTGAAACATATTGATAATATAGTTACGGTAATTCATAATCTTTTTGAATCACAAGACAATGGACCATTGTAATAATACTCGTTTCCACATTGTACCAACTTGGATCGGTTTACTATTAAGCTCTTCCTTGATTAACGTTACTACATTGTTCACCAGAACTATTGATGTCTCGTAACATTTTAGAATATTTCAGCTTAGCCTCAGCATTATTTTGGTAAGCCGTTCCCCTCACTATTTTATATGGAAACTGCACATAAACTTAATTATAATGAGTTTTTTTATGCCGTGGGGTCGAAGAGCAATCAAGGATTCCATGAAGGGGTCAGTGGTATAAAAAAAAAAAGTTTGGGGCCTAGTTCTAAAATAAAACTAAACCAAAATATTAAAAATATACAGTTCAGATTAAATTCAATAAATTTAAATGACAAGAATAATAAAAAAATGACGGAAGTTAAGGCTGACTCGAGGTAAAATAAGAAGGATCATGACCTTAATATCAAGAATCACGGAAATATTTTATTATCTGTACATTTCAAATAATCTATATCCTTTGTGTACTGATCACTGTTAGTACCAAAATTGTGTTTAAGCTAATGTTTGTTTAATAGATAGAGCATTATACAAATTATTATATGTCAGATTTACGTCTTAACTGTATTATATCATTTGCGATTCTGCTATATTTATCATACAAGTGAACTAATCCTGAAAAAGGATTGTATCATAGGGTCGCTATCCCATTACAACACTTTTCTTCTCTTTTTCTCCTATTTTCCTGTAGATAATATCTACTTATATAAGTAGATATTTATTTGTGGGGCTTTTCTAAAGCAATTTTCATAAAAAAGCTTATTTTCTTATTGATACGCTGAAATGTCCTATATATCCGCAAACGGTCTGCTACAGCTCGTGGTCCTCCACCAACACCTACATACAGTCCAGTCGCTTCTCTTTGAAAAGAGAGTAAGCTTGTATACGCTGAGAAGCATTATGGCAGCGTCATCAGTCCGCCGGATGATATTGTAATTACCCAAGAACATTATATAGATAAGCTATGTCTTGTTATTTTCGTTTATGTCATTTGTTCATGACAATTATTAGAATACTGCCTAAGTGAAACATGAAGGTGAATTAATATACTTCAAACAATAAGACATTTATATTGATATTGCTGCAGCAACTTCGACTCGGTAAAATAAGGCGATAATATTTTTAAATAACCTAGCTTATTATCATTAATTTCAGATTGGACTGATGAAAAAATTAAGATACACCAGCACTACCAGACATTTTTACAGAATCGCCTCCACCATCTCCATCTCCAGGTCCTTCTCGTAAACCTACACCAAATCTAAAACCATTGCCTCCTGTAGCTCTTCCTTCCACTTCGCAGCAGTGAGGGGACAGAAAAAAGAAAACTTAGTGCAGAGAGGAAGGAATGCAGTGCCAATGTCAACAGCCGTCAGGAGGATCTCCACAGTTAAACCTCACAGAAGAAAAACAGGTTAGAGGAACGTGCAGTGCTGTTAGGATTGCTGCCAACGAAGCACAGCATGCTGTTGCCTCTACTGCCAGTGACTCAAGGCGGGTGGCCGATGAAGTTCTTTCGTTTTTAAGGAAGCAAGAGCTATAATAAAGGCTAAGTTTGTAGGTGAGAAGTTTTACTATTGAGACTAAATAGTTAGATGATATTGTGGTTTATAATAAATTTTATTTTTCGGTTGTGATGTTCAGGAAATTAGATGATTTTACTGTTATGATATTCAATATCACACTGGTAAAGGATTTACCAGTGTGATATTGAGTTTACTCTATATTGCTACTGTGATATAAAGGAGTTAATTTCATGTTAGTGCTGTGATACTAAGTAGTTTACTTACTTATAGTGCTGAGTTACATTTTACTTTTATGATATTGAGTAGATATTCTTATTTTACATTTGTGATATGGAGCAATTATTGTTCTATTTTTTTTTTTTTTTTTTTTTTTTTTTTTTTTTTTTTTTTTTTTTTTTTTTTGTACTCATCTTATGTTGAAGAGTTTATTTTAACTGAGATTTTTTCCATGGATATTCTCATTCTCCTCTTGATGTTGTCGTGGCCAGCATATAATGCATACAAATAAATAATGTAAGTATTAAGTGTATTTCTTTATTATTGCCATTTTTATGTAGATCACATTCATAGCCTTTATGAAAATGTATTATCTGTTAAAACTGGAATGTGGTGTATTAGACCTAAAGTCAAGGTAAAGCAACAAAATATATTTTTATATGAATCTTTAATTAAGAAACATCTTGAAAAAGAACATAGGACCTAAATATATATTACTGTAAAGTATCAATAAGCAAGTAATCATGGACCATATGCTTGTATGAAATATTTCATACATAAATGTCATTGTAAGTTTCATCAGAATAACGCAAAGGCAGTACTTCC
Source organism: Penaeus chinensis (assembly GCF_019202785.1). NCBI lineage: Eukaryota > Metazoa > Arthropoda > Malacostraca > Decapoda > Penaeidae > Penaeus > Penaeus chinensis. The sequence goes on from NC_061825.1 coordinate 22,704,548, forward strand.
TGTCACTTAAAACTACAAAATGATTACATAAATTACCCTATTCTTTCATACTGAAGTTTGTAATGTCTGCACAATTATAAATAAATGAACAAAAAACAATTTAAAAATATGGATGAAACGAATTTGAAACGTATAACTTTAATGTAACACCATCTCTCTATTACACGCTTCCTCTTGAGCATCCACAAGTGGCTCATCATTCACCGCAATTTCTAGTGGATCTATGGTCTGTAGTGTGACTATATTATAAAGAACTACACTTTTTCTTTTTAGTTTCCAGCAAAAGGCGGGCTGTGATAAGCAAACGCCAAAGGCACATTCCATTACACTTTTGGTATTTGAGTGGTTTGTTGTAGCACCTATTCTTGTTAGTTATAGGTACAAGGGTACTGTCTCCAAGTAGCCAAGAGGATTTGCTTACTCAAGGATATGGTGCAGTTTTCAAAAATTCTGCTGTCATGCACACTTCTTGGCCAACTAATAATGATGTTTATGAATTTCAAATCTTCATCACATATGCCCTGCATATCAATGGGAAAGTATCTTTATCTGATGGACCTCTGATGGGGATATGTGATCCATCTATAGCATCCCTGCTATTGTTTGGAGCTTCTGGATATTTGCAGCCACATGTCTTGTATCTGGAAATATAATATATCCAGATGCTAAGGAAGCAATTTGGCCTGTTCAATTGAAAGTTTACTGTTGCCAGATATATGTAGTGTAAATATATGTAATGTAAATCTCTCCTGACAGTGTGTGCCCACATGTTCACACGGTAAAATAATATCGGTGAACAGGGGGTACGATGCCTCCATTAAACATTAAAGCAACTGTTGATGTGGGAGGGTTGGCATCACTGTATGGTAGATGGGTTGCATCTATTACGTAAACTGGTCTTCAGGTGATTGTAGTGAGTGTGAATTCCCACTGGCATGGCTGGGTGCTGTAAGTATTGTCGAGATCAACGGGGGACTTGGTAGGCTCCCCAGTCGGCGAAGGACTAGGCAGTCCTTGTGTTGCTGCTGCTTGTCGTGCTACTGGATCGTGAGTGAGAGTGTGAACGTTATCACCGAACTGGAACTCGATAACTTTTTACAAAGATTCGAGAGATTAGTAGAATTTTATAAGTAAAGAAAGGGAGATTACCACGTATATTTAGGATCATGCTTGCAAGGCCGTATGTTGAAAGTCTACACATCATTGCCAAACGAGAGTATTATGGACTGCAGTAAGCTGAAAGACGCATTGCTAAAAGCTTACACTGTAGAAGTTGATTCATACCGCCGTAGATTTAGAGAAGGCAAAATCATGGATAAGGAGAGTTATGTTCAACCAATTGTAAGAATGACGCATGGCCGAGAAAGGTGGTTAATAGATAATAGTTAGTTAAGTATGAGTTAAGTTCAGAAAAACTATGAGTCTTTGTGTTATTTTCTTGTAATTGAGCAACTGCTAACGAACTGCATATTTCTGAAGGAACGTGATTATAGCAGTTCTCATGACGTGGCAGAATCGGCAGATCACTATTGCGGCGCACAGAACTATCACAAAGGTAAACCCCAAAAAACGGTAACGTCATTAAATGTCACGGGGGCGGTCCTGACAATCCCTGTAATTTTAAATTGAACAAGTCTAACGAGGCCAAAGTAAATTTTGCTTGATGATGCAACTGCTGATATCACTAGTGGTACTATACAACCCGAGAAAAAGGAGTCTATCTCCATCTGTTCAATAATACAAGTGTTAGTACTGCGGAAATACCTCTTAACGTTCAAACGCGCTCAGTGAAACTGAACGAAACTAACTCCCTCTTCCTCTAATGATTTTGCCAAAGAACAGCAGTTATGTAGCAATTTAATGTGCTAGATCTTTGTTCGCGATTAGAGACGACAGCCAAGCTAGCATCATCTCATGCAAATATTAGCAATTGGAATTACAAAGCATACTGCAGCATAAAAAGTAGAGATAAGTAGAGTAGAGGTCCTCATAAATTGTAACAGAGTTTGAAAAGGAAGTTGATAAGATCTTATAACTGAATCCCTGCTCGTCAATGGTTCTAATCAAAGAGGCCGATGGTACGTGGCAGGTTTGTATTAACAAACCCACCACGACCGAAGATGCTCTAAATAACTGTGTTAATGACGTATATTTTAGTGAGCCTGACCTGTGTAGGGGTTACTGGCAAGTCCTGTTGTCTAGTGATTGCAAAATTTTTACTGCTTTTGCCACACACACAGGTTTAATGCAGTGGAAAGTAATGCCTTTTAGGTTGAAAACTGCATGTGCTACATTCATAAGGGTTTTAAGAGGCCTCTCTAACATAGACTATTATCTTGACATTGTGGTACACTGGTCCCTTGCTAAAACGTGGTTCACCTTTCGCAGCCTCGCTGTTTCATGGATTTTTTTTGTGCAATTTTTCATGTTTTTTTTTTTTTTTTTTTTTTTTTTTTTTACAGTTTATCAAAGCGCATTGCGTCTTGATTGGCTAAGGGACTGTAGACCATTGTCAATCAATCTCCATGTCGTGTCTACTGTACAGTACATGCTTGCTTTGCGTTCAGCTTGCCAAATTTACATAAATGTTCAATAGCTAGCAGTGTGACTCTGAAGTGCTGTATGTCTGCAAGTTTTCTCCCTGACAAAACCCACAATGTCGCCGAAACGTTCTGCACCGACAAAGGCACCTGCGGTCTCACCCAAAAGGCAAAGGACGATGCTAACCATCGCACAAAAAGTTGAACTTCTCAACATGCTGAAGGAAGGTAAAAGTTACGCGGCTGTTGGCGCCATTACGGAATAAATGAATC
>NC_061825.1:22717360-22719860 GCF_019202785.1 Penaeus chinensis
TTATAAAAGATAATGGTATGAATCCTCTTTAAAGTTTTTTACACACTGAAGATGACCAATATTTTTGTTAACACTGATGCTGAAATTTAACAAATATAAATTATATATATTATATATATATATATATACATATATAAGTATTTCATTTATGAAATGAAATGATCATTGTGCTGTGGCATCCCTAGCAATCATATTTGGGATGTGATCAGGAGCTATCAAGTAAGCAAAGTAAAGGCCCCAAGTTTTTTCTTTGCTTATAGTTATATCTACCTAAGAATACTGTCTCTGCCATTTGTTCAGTATGACTAAACACCCACCAGACATGTTATGCATATCCCTGCGAACTACAAGTTCCACTGATAAACACCTTTTGCAGAAACCACTGCCCTGTTGCCATCAGCTTTGCTGTAACCACAGGGAGCTCCTTGAATCCCAGGGTGCAGTTTAATGTCCTGCCCAGGGTAATACACACACACACACACATTATATATATATATATTTATATATATATATATATATATATATATATATATATATATGTGTGTGTGTGTGTGTGTGTGTGTGTGTATATATATATATATATATATATATATATATATATATATATATATATATATATACATTATATATATATTTATATTTACACATACATATTTAGATATATTTACACATACATATATATATTTACACATACATAAATTAATATACATACATATATATATGTTTATATATATATATATATATATATATTATATTTATACACATATATATGTATATACATATATATATGGGTGGGTGCCTCATGCTCAGGGTGATGTGAAGTGAGGCCCCAGAGGTACAGAGCCATGAGTCACCAGCGTGTGGACATGCCCTGGCTCCGTACCAATTCTTGCCCCACAGCCATCCTGGGGTTTATGGGGTGCTCGGGGGAGGTGGGCCTTGCCAGCCCTCCTACCCCCACATAACTCACTGGCATAACTCACCAGCACGCGAGGCAAGCTGTGGGTCCCGTTGGGAGGGCAAATGTTGGGGCACAGGATGGGAATGAGAGTTATTCGTCCCGTCTGCATCTTGGCAGGCGCCAACTAAGTATGAGGCCTGTGGGGCAAAGCCCAAGGGAATCCCACAGGCGGACATTGGGCCCCACAGCCTGCCGACCCATTTTAGTTGGAGCAATGTCGGCGGGGGTGGCAGAGGTGGCGTCCACCTGGAGTAACCACCCGAGGCTTAACCTCAGGCGAGCTATCCTGGTAGGCGCTTGGAACATCTGGTCCTTGTGGCTGGACGAGCGGTTACCCCTACTATTGAGGAAATTGGAGTGGTTGGGAGTTGAGGTGGGTGTCTTCTTGGAAGTGAGAAGACCTGGCAGCGACACCCCCAGGGAGTAGCCATAGCCATCTCCATCTCATTTCAACCCTCGGTAGCTGAGATGACACGAGTTGATGAGCCTATTATGACACTGAGACTGAAGCATACTGTTGGCTCCTTGTCTCTTATTGCTGTGTACACTACTACCGATGTTTGCAAACTTGATGTGAAAGTATCATTCTACTCCAAACTCACGTCTTTGGCAGACAATTGTCCTCAGCGAGACATTGACATTGTTCTTGACGACTTCAATGCAGTATCCTACTGTGATCGAGCTGGCTACAAAATGTTTGATGGCCCCCATGACTCGGGAGCTGATCCTAGCAGCGAGAATAGCCTCCTCTGGGTCTTTGTTAGGTCCCAGAGATTGAGGATTTCTGGCTCCTGATATCAGCGCTCCAACTCGCATTGCTGGACACGGTATAGCGATACGGGTACTGTGGCCAAGGAGATCGACCACATTCTTGTTAGCACTCGTTGGAGGATCCTCCAGAAATTCAAGGTTTACTTGAGTGCCAAGTTCTGTGGCACTGACCATAGGCTGGTAGTAGCTATCCTTCAAAAGTCCTCATCCCTACAGTGGCCACTCTAGGGTGTTTCACTTGACAGACTGAGGGAGGAGTGTGCCCGTGGGTTCACCATGGTAATCTCTGATCGATTCACAGAACTTGAAAACCTGACAGACCCAGTTACTCTTCAAGTGTGAAACACTCAAAGCAGCGCAGGATTCCATTGGCCTACGCCCAAGGGCAAAGCAGAATTTTATCTTCCTGGAGACTTTGGAGGCCACTAAAGCATGTCGCATGGCTTGGCTGAATGGCAATCAGGACTTGCATAGCTCTTTTGTGCCTAAGGTTCAGGCACTGCTGAGAAGGGACAAGGAACATTTCATCAGGAATCTTGCTGAGGAGGTTGAAGGCAATTTTCTTGTTAAATGACCTTCACCCTGCCTACCATGCCCAGAGAAAACTGAACCCTAAGCCCTCCTCGCAGATGACTGCAGTCTGCGCAGTGGATGGACAGATCATTTCAAATCATGTTGGGGTTTGTGAATTTGGGCTAAGTATTTTAAACAGCTGTACCAGGTGGACTCTCCAACAGTTAGCTTGGGTGCAAGTGGTATTACAATATC
>NC_061825.1:22729860-22734860 GCF_019202785.1 Penaeus chinensis
GGGGAAGGAATAATAGATCAAAGTAAAGTATAGGAAAGGTAATTCGTTAAATTTAGAAGGGGATTGATGATTTATTTGTCCAAGTAAAGAATGGAAAATACCAGGGAGTCTCATTTTTGTTTTGATTATATAAATCTTTATGATTATTATTGATTGATAATTAGTAGGCAAAGGGAGGATGTACAGGTAACCTTAGAATTCAATTAAGTCAGTAGAAGAGAAAATTTCTTGTTTTTTTCTTATAATGTTTATTGTTAAGATTTACATCATAATATGCCACCTGTTTATGTTTATATGAATATAAAATAAAACAAATTGGTTTAAACTGTTTTTATGAAATCCGTATCAACGGGAATAAATTCTAATCACCCCACAAGCCTTAAGATCGTTAAGTCATGATACTCTCATCAAACTTGGGTAAGTCAAAACTGGGTTTTAAAACCCAAAACCTGGGTGGTGGTGGCGATACCGAAGTAACATTTTTATATTTTGTATAAATGTGTCTGTGTGTTTATTTATATATATATATTGATATACATAAATAAATAAATTAATGTATATGTACATATATGTATAGATATTCATATACGAATAAATATGTGTGTGCTTATGTTTATATATGCGTATATTTATGGATATATTTGCACACACATATATATATGGTCTGTCTCTTGACCTCCTCATGTTATCTTTTTCCCAGTCTGTTAATTCCTTCGTCCATCTGTTATCCTTTCTCTGATATGTACCCATATTCCTTTTAGCTCTTCTAAGTATATATTCCACTTTGGTCTGTTCTCTGAGCCATGTCGCCCTCATCCGATCTCACAGACTAATTCCAAGCATCAACCTTTCCGTTCCTCTCTGGTCATACTAGTTTCCTCTCCAGTAATTTGGTCGTAGTCCATGTTTCGGATCCATACGTCATGACTGGGAGGACGCATTGGTTAAAACTGTTCTTTTCAAACATAATGGTAAGGAACCTTTTAGTGTTTTACTGTGTCTGCCAAATTATATCCAGCCTAGTTTGATGCGTCGTTTTATTTCCTCTTCACCAGATGTGTTTGTATAAGCTGCTTAGATATTTATACTCGTCCACTACCTCTAGCACTTCGCCTTGTACATGTTCGAACTGAACTCTACTGGTGAACATTACTTTAGTCTTTTTCCAGTTCATCTTAAGTCCAACATTCAGATTTTCTTTATTCAGATCGCTTATCAATCGCAGCAATTAATTTACTGACTCGTTGAAGAGAGTAATGACGTCTGCAAATCTTAGACCGTTTAGATGATCGTCCCTTATTTATATACCCTTTCCTCAAGGCAGACTGTAAAGAGTTTTGGTGAGATGGTGTCGCCTTGTCTAACACTTTTTTGAAATTGTATTTTATTGGTCTATAAAACTCCCCTAAACCTTGTCTTAGAATAGTTTCTAATACTGGTGATTATTGAACAACGTCAAATGCCTTTTCGTAATCTGCCATACACATGAGTTTCCTATATTAATTTATTTACGCTCCTATTCGGGTTTGTGTTTGGTTGTGATCAGTTGTTGAGAATCCACTGCAGAAGCCTGATTAGGCTGGTTAGAATCTAAAGTGTCGGAGATGCGAGCTGTAATGACTTTTATGAACTGTTTGTAAATAACTGAGAGGAGGCTTATGGGTCGGTAGTTTTTAGATCTTTCAATCCCTTTTTTTTATTTATCAACATAATTGATGCATTTGCCAGGCTTTTGGATATATTTGTTGAAAAGATTGGCTTGTTTCACGGTTGCGATTTCATCTGCATTTATTATAAACTGTTGTCTCATCTTCAGTAAATCTAGTTTGGTTAATGGTTAATGGTTAAAAGCAAATAAATGTGCTAGACATCTAAGGTCATGTAGCACTATAGTAAATGGTAGTGAAGGGTGGTTGAGTTAGTGATTAGTTGTCAAAGCTGGGCAAAAGAATTGACGAGTAAATGGGTTAAGGTCGGGTAATGGTTAATGGTTAAAAGCAAAATAAATGTGCTAGACATCTAAGGTCATGTAGCACTATAGTAAATGGTAGTGAAGGGTGGTTGAGTTTGTGATTAGTTGTCAAAGCTGGGCAAAGGAATTGACGAGTAAATGGGTTAAGGTCGGGTAAGGTAATGTATAGAGGTTAGATCAAGTGAAGGATGAATATGCATTTGAGGAATGAAAACAGGTTGTCATAGCAGAAAGTGTGAGAAGCTGTGGGAGGGATCATGAAAAATCGGTCCCATTTGGCTGGGCTTAATAGAGTATTTAAGAATTTTGTAGAGATGGGGCTAGTAGAAGGACGGGGGCGTGTGGAAGAGGGAGTAGTGTTGAGGAAGGTAGTGTTATGGGGAGGTGGACAATAAGGTTGTAAGGTAGTAATAAGGGAAGATGGGGTGGTTGATGAAGAAGGTTGTGGGGGTATAGTTGTTGAAGTTGAGCATGTTGGGAGAGTAGAAATGTCTCCTGGGGTGTTCATTAGGGTGGATACTGTACCAGTAGGCATTGAGGAGGGGGTATTAGTTGTAGTGTTCAGAGCCGTGGTCAAAGGAGAGCCTGGGGTCAGGGAATCGGGTGAGTTTGAATTGGTTGAGCTATTTGATGAAGAGGCAAGCCTCATTGCCTCTAATAATGGTATGGTATGGTGTATGGTGTATGGTTAATGGTTAATGGTTAAAAGCAAAATAAATGTGCTATCTAATAATGGTATAAAATCTTCATTGTTGGCCATGGTAAGCCTAGAGTATGTTGGGGAGAGAAACGGTCCACTCCTCAGGGTCCCTCGAGGGGTAAGGGCTAGGTAACTAAAGCAGGGGAATACCGTGTCCATGGCTCCCTCAGGCCGTTCAGGACTGGCACAAAGTCAGCCTTTCATCCTTTCAGCACGGCTCTCACACCTTAGGAAGTGGATAGTAGAAGGGGTTGGTGAAGGGACAGAAACGAAAAAGTAGGGGGAAAAAAAAGACCATGCAAAATTTGTTGAGTCGAAGGCTGAGTCCCAAGGTTGAGGAGTTCCCCAGCATTGGGTCCCAGTCTCCGCCTCCTAAGCCCCCCAACGACAACAACGGGCAAGGGATTGGGGGGAAATCTAGTTAGTGTATTGTGGATTTTTCTACCAGGTACATCTCTAGCTACCGCGTTTACTTCTGTCCATGGCATTTCATTTGAGTTATATATATCCCTGTAAAAGTCTTCCACTGCTTTGATAATTTCATTTTTGTTATATGCAACTTCTACATCTGGTTTCTTTGTCGTTTACATGTGATTTATCCCTCTTTCAAGTTTCCTCTTAACTGTCTTCATGCTAGTACGTAATATCACTGTTTCTTTTTTTTTATGTTGAATTTGCGTACATCCTCTTTCTTCTTTTTATTTACTCTTTACTAGTTCAGCTAATTCTATTTTGTCCCCATTTGACAATATTTTCATGACCCTATGTTCATACTTAATCTGTTTAGTTTCTAAGGCCTGCTTCAAGTGCAGTCTCTTTCATTATGTCAATGAACCGTTTGTTGATTTCGTGAGTTTCTGTTTTGGATGTTCAGGCTAAATTCTGTCGTCTGGTCTATAAGTTACCTAGATTTGACAGCGGTTTTCGTACGAGTTAATTCCTCTCCCTTCTGTGGTGTACTTTAATTTCGCCTCTGACCTTTCTTTGGTTCCTTCCAATATCTACTTTGTTAATAACTTCCATATCTTTTACAATATATCGCCTATATGAAGTCAATTTCGATTTTTATGCCAGTTGGCGACTTCCATGGCCACTTCCTATTATCTTTTTTTCGAAAAATGTATTCATGTTGAGAGATCAAGTCTCAGCAAATCGATTAGTAGTTGTTCTCTTTCATTTCCGGTGCCTATTCCTTGATTCGCAACTACGGTTTCTCCTTCTATCCTCCTTAAACCTACTCTGGCATTAAAATCTCCCATGATTATTGTGAAATGGGTTTTTGCTTTATCGCTGACTAAATGGACTTCTTCATAGATGCTCTCTATTCCTTCGTCACTATGGCTGCAGGTTGGAATATAGACTTGAACACTCTTAAGTTGTACCGTACTATTGTTCAGTTTGATTGTTACTGAAGCTACTCTTTCGCTTATGCTGTGGAATTCCACGATGTTGTTTACTAAGCGCTTGTGAACTGAGAAAACTACCCCTAATTCCTGCTTGCTACCCTGAGGTTTACCTTTCGAACAGAGCGCATGTCCATCATTTAGTATTTTCTGTCTTCGCCAACAGCCTATTTAAAGAAAGAGATTTCAAGCAAGCAATGCTAGCAAGTTGAATTCAGTTTTCATAGCCCTCATATTGTATGTGCGAATCAGTGTTAATCACCGTGGGGCAGCCTGTCTGTAGCGGGAGATTTTTAGCACCCTCTGCTCCGGAGCGATCGTAATAGCCGCCTTAACCTGGGGCTCCTTCGTTTGTTTGTTCATGTTTGCGAGGTAGACAGCCGATTTACCCCCCACGTATCTTGGTGGGAGGGGGGGGGGGGAGTAATTCGGCCGGGATCCGACCAGTAAGCCAATCTAACTGGGTTTCAACCTGCATAGCATGTGCTTAGGAGTAGCCAGCTTATTACATCAGGGGTATACTCCCGTGAACATGGGCTTGAGTTTCAGAAGCACATATATGTGTGATTACATTTTATACACCTGTATTTCATATGTGTCTCACGGGTCAGAAAAAACACTGTCGTAATGATTTATTTCGACCTGAAAAGTTTGCAATAAACATATGCACATACAAAATGTTATAAATTTTGATCCAAACAAACAGACCACAATAGACACACATCCATGTCAAATCACTTAAAACTGAAATAACTCTTGAAATAAACACATGTACATTTGGAATTATACAAACTTTGATCAAAACAAACAAACCAAAATATACATACATCCATGCCAAATCACTTAAAACCAAATTCCATATATAATTTCTAGAAAATAAATCTTGTTACTCAATTAAATTATCATGCAACATTATCTAACAGCA
>NC_061825.1:22744860-22747360 GCF_019202785.1 Penaeus chinensis
CTTTTGTTCTTCTCAATATCTTTATCTAGTAAGGTAACTGTAGAAGTTTGAAACTAGGAGTCTTCAATAATTTAGCCTTCCGCACCTCCTGTAGTACACACACCAGTGAACCAATGTGTCTACCCAAAAGCATTTCAGGATCATATCCCTGTACAAGAAAGTTGAATGTCAATTAGTTACATGCACAAACACATCACAATTTTATTTATAACTATAGATCCCTAATAAGAAGAGGCCAATTTAAAAACTTAAAACCCAACATTTTCAAAAGGTAAAAGTGATAGCTCTGTATTCGTGAGATCTTCCTTTCCTTAATTCGGGCAGATATTTAAGGATAGCATTTTTGTAAGGAGGCATGAATGTCACTTCATTCAAATTGAGTCATAGATATTTTCATACTCCTACAGGCCAGGAAAAATTAATTTTTTGGCCCAAACCTGATACCTTCTTGATGAAAGAAGGGAAAATCTCATTCACATATGACCAAACTATTTATATCAAATTTGGTTGCAAATGAATTATTTATGATCTATATATAAAAATTTAAGAAAACTATGGAAACATACAATGTAAATTCAGTATATATATGGAGCAGATTGTATATGTCACTGGTTTGCAATATGCTGACTTATCTACTACTCACTCTAACTTTTCATACCTCATCTATTTGATGAAGAGGGAACTGGTGCCCCTTTATCATGTCTACTTCTTCATTAAATATAAAAGTTACAAGCACAGAGTGATGTATTTACAAATAGATGGTTCAACAAATGCTTCGTTATACAAGTGAAACATATTTTGGAGGGCAAATTTGCCAATATTCTGATATTCACATTAAAATGAAACAGGTTGCTCTGAAAAGTATACACATTTAAACTTTTTTGTTTCCCTCTCTTATTTGATATAACTCAAATAAAGGAAAATTAATAAAAAAAATGGGGAAAATGCTGTGCTCAGTTTTTATATTTTCTTGTGATATGTCTCTGCACATAGATGGCTCTGCTAGTGCTTAGCCACAAGGAGTCAATTAATAGACCTTGTGACCTTACCTGATTTGAATTGGCAGGAAAAATGTATTTTTTACTAGTGCTATGACTATTGATGGTCACTTGTGTATGAAAGGCACACTTGGTATGAAACGCAGCAGCAATAAACAATAAGTCTGATACCACAAGAGCTACCCTGGAGCCTGGGGCCTCTCATCTTGCTAGATATTATTGCTTCTGAGTTTCCTAGAGTAAATTAAATTAAGTAAACCCTGTTATTACAGACCATTTTTGCACTTTCTAGTGCTTTGCCGGCACCTTCAGTGCTCTTGGTCTTGCAGGTGACACGAGGCTACAGTAGGAGTAGTCAGCACCCCACCTCAGACCCGGAGCTCTCTTCTACACTAGGGTAGCCCTTGTGGCTGACCCCTGGGTAGGGAGGCCCAGTAGTCTGGGGCGTCCTTTAGGCGCACTTTTTCTTTTTATCTGATTTCTTTTTCCCTTAATGTGCCTTTCCTGAGCCTACCGGAGTTCCTTGTGAACTCCCATATTCGCTTGGGGGTTGGGCATTGAATTACCGTCCTTCACCTAGGCAAGTTCAGCAGTAAGGAAGTGTCCTCCACATATCTCAATCCCTCTGTGGTACTGGAGAACGCAAGCAGGCTTCCACTGGGGGGGGTACAGGACAGGAAACTGCCTTACTCTCTTAGCTATTGCTGTTAGGTTGATACCAAAAGTTAAGAGTTTTTTAATCCCTTCAGGACTACGAATTTGAGCAAAGGGGTCAGACCTGGTCCAATTCCCAGGATGGATGCTACCCCGGCTACCCCTTCTCCTCCTCAAGGAGGAGGGGCGACTCATGACCCCTCGATGAACAATATGACTACTAACAAAGGATCCCCACTAATGACAAAATGAGAAGACCACTTTTCAAAATCCTTACCCAGAATGCAAGGTTCACGAATGTAAAATGTGTATATGAAAATCAATTGCTTTTGAATATGAACCCCTTTATCATCAAAAAGGTTCTTGATGGTCAAGTGGACAGCGATTTTGATTTTGTCAAAAAATTGCAAGATGGAAGCCTCCTTGCCTTGTTAAAGTACAATATAACTCCCAGATGAAGGATTTACTTAAGCTGACGCAAATTCATGATCTTCGAGTTAAAGTAACTATTCCTATTGGCCCAAATACCTGTAAGGGAGTATTCTTTCACAGGGATTTGAGGACGATGGAAGAAAGAGAAATTCTCGAGAGCACGAAGGACCAAGATATAGTGGATGTTCATTGTATGACCAAGAAGGATGGGAATGTGCGAACGAAAACTGGAATATGTCAATGTTGGATATGAATGTGTCCAAGTAAGACCTTACATCCAAAAGCCAATGCATTGTAATAGATGTCAAAAATTCGGAAACATCTCATTAAGATGTACTGACAAAGATTCAAATAAATTTGTTTGCCATAAATGTGCTGAAGCCCATGACACCATCACATGTACTAGCCAGAATTCC
>NC_061825.1:22754860-22757360 GCF_019202785.1 Penaeus chinensis
TCTGCTTGTTCATTGCTGGGATCCCAACATGGCTGGGTATCCAGCAAAACTTGACTGATTTCTGTTGTGTAGACATAAAACAGCTAGTCTTGTATCTTACTGACTATAGGGTGTATGGACTGTATGAGTGATATTGAGTTGCATGACTAGGTAAAGATTGTGAAGGAGGAGGAGGAAATGGAAGACATGCATTGTAAAGCAAAGTGGATAGCATATACTTCTGTTGTAAGGACACTCAATTCAGGGGGAAGGGGAAAGTTATATGTACGAGAAGGAAAGAGTAAAGTGAAAACAGATTTGAAGCCATCTATATAGACATGGGTACTGTAGGAGTGATTGGAGATATGTGCAAGAAAACATGTCAGGAGAATAGAAGGCAAGATGTTTGATATAGGTGGATAAGGAAAATAAGAGAGCAATTACAGGATGAAGGGAGGGAAAGACTGGACAGAAAGAGAAAGGGATCGGAGATAAGGAAGGGGTGAATGGGAAAGCAAACCATCAATACAAAAAGAGAAAGGAGTTAACGTGGTTAGGAGGAGAGGGCATGAAGAAGGGATTGTGGGACACTTAGCTTAGAGAGAGAAAATTGGTGAAAACGAGCATAGCTTCTTAGAGACAAAAGGGCACGTCATCGAGACAGGGATGGTAGGCCCAATTCAGTATATAAGCTCTAAGTTAAGAGGATTGGAAGGCGCCATGGGCTAAACGGAGACCGTAATGGTGGATTCTGTCAAGCTGAATGAGAAGTGAGGTAGAGGCAGAATATATAATACAACCATAATCAAGGATGCAGAGGATTGGGGTAATGTGGAGATGGAGGAGTGTTTTTTATATACCCTCAGTATATAAATTAATGGAAAAGGTTTTAAAAGTAGAAAATCAAAAGCCATGGTTGGTGGCCCAAGAAGAGATTGATATTATACCAGACCGGAGAAGCCAGAAGTCTAGATGGTTAAATCATCTATGTACAGAGGCGACTGGACAGCTGTTGGTAGAGGTGAAACTTATCAGATCAGTTTACAGCAATAAGATCATGGGTTACTTTCGAGCAAAAGAAGAGGAAGCAGAAGAGGCAATTCTGAAACAGGTGTGATTGAAAGGAAAGGACTTTATGAAAACACCTGTGTTTCTGCATATGCCATGGGAAAGGTGAGCCTCTACTGACCAGAATAAAATAGACACCAAGTTCAATAGATCTTGAAGAGGGTCAGAAATGAGGTAGGCAGAATGAAGAGGATGTTTACCTGATAGTTTATGGATCCTCCACCAGACTGCAGAGACAGGTGTTGATGATGTTATGGAGGACACATTTCACCAGCCATTTGTGATGGAGTTAAGTATTGTATGACAAAGATGAGCTGATGCCTTTTTAACCCCTTGATGACAGGTGAAGAAAAATTATTAAAAACTCTAAAATCACCAGCTTGTAGCGCTTTGGCGCGCCGCCACGGCATACAGCCGCACACCACAGATCTAGCATTTTTTTGGACGCCTCACAGCGTGACCCGTCGGGAAGGGGTTAAATGATATGAGGGTTGTTAATTGACTCTGGGTACCTACTCTTATAACAATAGCTGTTCTAAGCTGCATGCTCCACCTGAAGTGTTTTGGTACAATATGAGCTCCACCATGGAACACATTTTTAAGTGTAAGATCAGGAAGTTCAGGGAATGGATGTATAGACTGCATTTAGGTTATTAGTTGAGAAGTATAGAAGCATGTCTGAAGTGGAAGAGAAGGATAATGGAAGAAGATCAAGGGTAGAGAGAGATGTAAAGGTATGTCAGTCAGCTCTTTCAAAGTACCAGCAAGGGGCATTGGGAAGTGGGACATAGGAAATAGGAGAAAGGAGAATAGGGAAGTGATCACTATAATGAAAGTGGCTAGAACTGACCAATGGAAGTCTAAATGAAGGGAAGGAGAGTAAACAGAAAAACCAAGGTGTGAAAAGAATTTGGTATTCAGTGGGAGATTTGAATTTAGGAGGATAAGGTCAGTATTTGAGAGAAAGTATTCTCAGGAGTGACCTCAGGAAGTAACAGTGGAATAACCCTCAAAGAATGTGGCGAAAATCTCCAACTATCAGGAGAGGTGGTTGGAGCTGGGTATCAAAGGCTTCAAAGGTTATAAAAGAAAGGGGAGAGAGAGATTCAAATTGTGATTCAGCAGCAAATAAAAATGCAAATAACTGTGCAAGGTAAAGATTTACCTCAGATTTGCATATTTCTTGCCCCAGTTTCTGTATTCAATCTTTTGACATATAAGGAGTTATTTGCCTCGCATGGACACCTGTTATGTTACCTGTTGTTTGTATAGGTAACAGACAATTTGGGTAATTTCCTTGAATTATTTTATGGATTAGAATACACGTGTCATAGTTGTATTTCTGTTGTCCTTTTAGCTATTTTAGTTTGTTTATATGTGGTGTGATATGGTCATATTTATTTACATTTCCTAGTGCTACTCTTGCCGCAAAGTTCTGCAGTTTCTGTGTCCT
>NC_061825.1:22767360-22772360 GCF_019202785.1 Penaeus chinensis
TCTCTTTCACCTCAAGTTTATATACATCCGTAGGAGCGTATACAGCAATAAGAGACATGAAGCCAAGTGAAAGCTTCAGTCTCAATACCATAATACACTCATCGACTGGAGTGACCTCTACTATCAAGGGTTGAAGTCTGCTGGAGATGGCTGTGGCTACTCCCTGGAGGTGGTGGCCATCACTGCAGCCCGTCTTCTCACCTCAGAGAGAGCAGCCACCTCAACTCTCAGCTGTTTCAATTCCCTCAACAGTAGTGGTAACCAATCGTCCTGTCGCAAGGAACGGACGGATGTATATATTGAATATATATTTATGTATATATTTATATATATTTGTATATATTTATATGTATTCATATATATTTATACATACTTATATATATAAATATGTGTATATATATATAAATATATATATATATATATATATATATATATGTATTTACATTTATACATATCTATATATATACATATTATAAATATATCATATATATTATATATATATATATATATATATATATATATATATATTATATATATTATATGTATATATTATTATATTATATATATGATACCTATATATTTATATATATATATATATATATATATATATATATATATATATATATATTATATATATATCTCATATATATATATATATATATATATATATATATATCTCATATATATATATATATATATGATATATATAAATATATAATATACATATATAAAAAAAAATATATATATATATAATATATGCATATAAATGTATAATACATATAACAGATATATAGAAATACATACATACATACACACATATATACATATATATATATATATATATATATGATATATATATATATGATATATATAATTATATATTAATATATATAAATATATAATATATATATGAAATTATTGGATAAATGGACAATATTTACAAATATATATTGTCCATTTATCCAATAATTTCATATATATATATATATATATATATATATATATATATATATATATATATATATATATATATATATATATTTATATATTTATATATTTATATATTTATATATTTATATATTTATATATTTATATATTTATTTATTTATATATTTATGTATTTATATATTTATATATTTATATATTTACATATTTATATATTTATATATTTATATATTTATATATCTATTTATATATAAATATATATAAATATAAATATAAATATATATATTATATATATTATATATATTATATATATTATATATATTAGATATATTATATATAAATATGTGTATATATATACATATATTTATAATATATATATATATATAAATATATATATATATACATTTATAATATATATGTATAAATATATAAATATATAAATATATAAATATATAAATATATAAATATATAAATATATAAATATATAAATATATATGTATATTATGTATATCATGTATATCATATATATCATGTATATCATATATATCATATATATTATATATATTATATATATTATATATATAAATATATATATTTATAAATGTTTACAATTATCACAAGTTACTGTAACAGCTTTGTTAAACTACATTTACAGATACAATTTATGGAAATAAAGTATAGTAACAATTTGTAAAATACTAACTGCACTAACCTTGCCATATTACTGCATCTCTAAGAACCACACCTTGCATAACTGTGCCACTTTCTGGTATCCATAGAGGCAGTGATGTTCCCTTCTCTACTAGAACACTAATCACCAAGGTTGATGTGTTTCCCATTTCATATTTAATATGCCCTTCATGATTTTTCTTAATTTCTTTATCATTCTCTTCTGTGAAACCTTCACTGTTCATGACATACAAAAGACTTTCAACTCTGTAGAGGATGTGCATTTCTATATTACCACGACAGCCATCATGAGATATCTGAAAATTAGTTCATAAATAATAAAGTAAAACAATAGCAAAATACATATTCCAAATGTTGCATCAATAAAAGAAATAGTAAGTGAATCTAAATATTTAGTAAATCTTTACACATTCATCTAAACAAATCTTTGCATATTACATCTTATGTATTTCTCAATATTTATCTTTTAAATTTCTATTAGTGCAGGCTTTCAAAAATGTGAGTTGACTAGCATCAGAGGCACCCTTAGAAAATGAGCTAGAAATAATATAATGTACATAATATAGACACTGCCAAGACAGTAATACCAGTCACCACTTCCCATTGAAATAGTGAAAATGTAAATACTATCAACTTTAGGACATTCCAACCATCAATAATCAGAGATACAATAATCATATCCAAGTTTAATAGATCCTTGAGATACTATAACTTACTTTCCCAAGTCCATGTATTATAAAGAAATGATACCATTCCCTGAATTTTGGGGTATAATGTGTTCATTTCATTGCAGTTACTATCATTATTAAGTATATGGGAGACTGACTATTTATAAAGGATTATCTAATGCAAAAACAGCTACAGTAATTAACAGCATAATAAGTTTTATAAAAATAACTAAATTTCTAGACATTCTATATATCTAAAACTTTTTCAAAACCTTTGCACATATTTTGCAGATACTCACAAGATCATAACCCACAATATATTGTATAGTAGGCTCATTTTCTGAAGGAAATTTATAAGGCTTGAAACAGGCAATAGTTATTCTTTTATATATAACTTAGAGTATTGGGTCTTTGCAAGTATCTGTTTTGCAATTCCTAAAATACTGCACTGCTTTCCAAAATATGGTCAATGGCTCCAGACATTTGTCATGAGTAGTACATAGGGATCCAGCTATGAGCCACCCATGCGTTAATCTTTTTAGAACTCCTATCTTCCAGTTCATGTTGATATCCTTTGGCATCTCACATTCACTGGATTCAGTGGTACTCCATTGGCAGCAACCTTAGCTCAGTTTGCCATTTCATTCCCAGTGATGTCAATGTGAGCTGGTATCTAGCAGAGGATAATCTTTTTTCATGTATGCACTAGTCATCCAGTCTTGGTTTCCCCTTCCCACTGGGTGTAATAAATTCAAACATTTTATGGGAATTAATATACTGCAAGAATCTCCACATATCAAAAAGTTGTGCCTCCCTATATCCCTGATCATCTTGATCAGAGCAAGGATAGCATACAAATCTGCAGTAAATACTGTGCAGGGGTTATAAGGCTTCCCACACTTCCAATGTCTGATCACAGCTGCAAAGTCTGTGAGTACAGCCAAGTTGAACATGTGCATCTCTCTGCCTTAACCTCTTTGGCATCAATGTTATGTAGATCAACTAAAATTGTTTAAATTCAAGTGATTTCACTAGGTGCATCGGTGGCAGTGACACATGAACTACACATGCAATATATAAAAAAAGTATCCAATATACACTTCATATATATGTTATATGCACATTGCAGTATTCATATGAGCAAATATAACATAACGCAACAATAGAGGTTTTGAAGTCAATAATCCTTGCTTCAAGAGTTACCTTAAGTCTCTCTTTAGCTTAGATTGGTCTTCTGCAGTTAATATCAAATAGTGATATCTGAAAATGAACGGCATTAGGAATCAAGTCAAATGTTTTTCGTGACATTCTTCAGTATCGAAAAACTTTGTGCTGAGATAGATTGTAAAAAGTATATGGTATTTTCCATTCTTTTCTTTATATATATTGGTGCAATAATTCCAGTCTATTACTCTCAAAAACTTCTAATTTGGTTAGCAATGGGTCATGGAGCAAAAACTCATAGGGACAGTGCAAAACATACATGCCAGATTTGATGGGGCCATAGTCAAAGCCAGCTTTACATTGAGATTTGCTACAAGGCATCATTCTTCCACCAAAAGACATTCTTCCACTCAAGGGTTTTACCTTTTCCTATAATTTGGAGATTATGAGTAATGTTGTAGACTGGTGTAGGAAATCAAGTTCATGTAGTTCCAGTGTAACCCAGAAGCAGTTCTCCACTTTCAGATAACACTGGTGAATAACAAAAAAAAAAAAAAAAAAAATAGTGCACATGACCTGGTTTATAGGCCATGTAGCTAACAGATTCCAGATTCCAAAGTCTGAATCCTTAGAACATGATTTTTAGATAAAATATATTACCTGCATGGCTTCTATCAAGGTCCAGTCTGGTAACTTGATGGGCAGTGCAACCTGATATTCATTGTTTATGGCTTTGGAGACCCTGAGATTCACAGCAAATACATAGCAGTATGTTTGGGGTGGTCTTGTGGCATGCTCCTTCAACAATGAAAGCAGGTCTGAACAGGCATAAATAACTGACTGGTAGGAAGAATGTAGTGATGACAGAAGCGAAAACAAACCAGAATTTCTGAAATCACAAGAAATACTCAGATAACTATTATCATAACAAATAGAAATAATGATAGGAATATTAATCTAAATCTGACGAGTATGGCATATACCTACATGCCATGCCCACTGTGAGTTTACTTAATTAATTGATTTTACACATAGATGTATACACTTTGACATAGTCAGCCAATTTCGAGTAAGATATTCGAAAATATCTTACATTATCTTATATTGCTGTTACTAATGTCCATAACATTATAGTAATTATAATGTCTATAATAAAAATAACTCTATCGACATTCACAGCATTAGTAAAAAAAAAAAGTTTTTTCCCACCAATTCAAGGAAAATATAAATCAGGTAAGGTCACAAGGTCTACTAATTGACTCCTTTGTGGCTAAGCACTAGCAGAGCCATCTATGTGCAGAGACATTTCACAAAAAAATACAAAATGAGCACAGCATTTTCCTGGAAGCAATGAGTTAACAGTAATGATGATGATGATGATGATGATGATGATGATGATGATGATGATGATGATGATGATGATGATGATGATGATGATGATGATGATGATGATGATGATGATGATGATGATGATGATGATGATGATGATGATAATTATAATTATAATTATAATTATAATTATAATTATAATTA
>NC_061825.1:22779860-22789860 GCF_019202785.1 Penaeus chinensis
AAAGTGCTTATGGCGAATTAGAATTAGGCACACCACAAGGGGGTGCAGAGGCCATGCAGAAATCAAAATTACCTTGCTTTCAGATACATCTGAAGTCTCTTTAATGATGGAAAATCCAGGATTGTCTTCACTGAAACAATGCTGTGTGATTCTTCTGACAGGCTGCACAGTTGTATACTGGAATGAATTACAAATGGAAGGCAACCCAACAGGTCCTATAAGGCAAAAGGAAAAAGCTATTATAAGAGCAGTGGAGTAATCCAAGATACAGACAACATTTCTTTCAAAACTGGAAAATCTAATGACACCTGAAGTTATCTAACCTGATAGACAAGCACAAGACCAAGAGGACAGCACAATCTTCTTCTTGCTTTTCTTTCCATCACCAGAATATATCTTATCTTCCATTGTGTTAATGATGTTTGCAGCCAGATAGTCAGTTCTTGTGTTTAGGTCATTTACACTGTGCAGATTAATTTCTACAGTAAAGTAGGATGCAAATAGTATTGGTACTGGATACTGTGGAATAACCAGATGTTGCCTGAAAGACATTGAGATTCTAACAATAAGAAGGTTGCAAAAATATCAGAATTTTAAAACCAAACTAATAATGTAAACAGGATTCAATTCTCATTACCTGTACTTTACCCAATTCAACAGCAGAGAACTGAAAAAGCAGTGAACAGTCCTCTTTCATATACTATTTTGCAGCTTATTAAAACTGCAGTTTTAAAGTCAAGTACAAATCACCACATATAATCTGCCTGATAATTTTCTTCATGATGTTGAGTTCCTAGCACAAATCCACCACATATAATCTACCTGCTAATTTCAACCATAAACTTTAGTTTTACTATCAGAAAAAAAATCAAAGTAAACTTCAATTTTGTCTTCAAATAAGGATTTTTACCACAAGCATAAACCCAATAAATAAAAATACTACTTTATTATATCAATAAAAATAATAATAATAATAATATACTTACCATGGTGCATATACTTTTACTATATTATTGACAAATAATCTCTGTTTTTTATTTTCTCCACTAAGAGCAAAGATGACCAAAAATTTTCTAGCATTTTCATTTTTCCCCTTCTTCCGAAATTCACATCCTTTCTCTATTACATCCATAGTCTTCTGACTTAATTGGCCTTTGTGTTCTTTACATTCAGCTGCATTATTTGGTAGGTCTCCTCCAGTTCTGATGATTATTAGTCTTAAATTCTTCTTGGAATTTTCGACATGGGTCTGACTAAAACAAGAAGCCTGAGTGGAGGTCTGTGAAGGACTTCCTAAAATTTCACTCAAGTTCTTAACTGCTGGTGACTGAAAATGTATTTGTGCACAATTTGTGAGAGATGGTGAGCCTCCAAGAATGTTCTTGCTCATCTCCTGAGGCAGCCGTGTCATGTGATTGTCTTTCTGCTCATTATTACCAAGTGGACCCTGAGGTTTGGCTAAAGCCATCTGGTGAGTCCACATCTGGACACTGGATTGCCAAGACCGTATCAGCTGAGACAATCTACTTGCAAGACCATCCCTTTGAAAAAAAAATGGCACATCAATAACATGTTGCACTTTTGACTGCCATTAATGACAATGATACAAATATTTCCAAATATTTTATGATGAACTATGAGACATAATTTTTTTTTTTGTTTTTGTGATAATCCTTGTCTGTCACAATATATATGAAATATACCAAAACAAAACTTACTTCTTGAGCTTTTTTTTGGCTGAATCCTCACCCTCTTCTTTACTACCTTTAAGACAATGCTTGACAGGTGTAATTTGCTGAAGGCTGCGAAGCCACTCCGAGCCTGTCTTGTGCGACTGAACTGTTGTTTCTTCAACTTCAGTTAAAGCAGATGATGCTTCTGAGATGGTGATATTACAGCTTTCCTGTAATATAACATCATATTGTATAATACTGTCTGATATAATCTGTTCACATAAATCTGATAGCTGAGTTGACACAAAGCTAGGCTGGGACTGGTGGAGGCAAACCAGTAAAGGGTGCCCTTGGATTGGAAGTCACATTAGTTACCAGACAGCAGTGACAATCCATTAGGGAAACTTTGACTATATACTTGCCATAACGGATTGCGATCCTGCATGTCTAAAGTGGTAAGTGCTCTAGATCAGTGGATCATACCCCTGGGTAGTGACCTAAAGTTGGGTCTCCAACCCATTTCAATGGGTTGCCAAGGATAAGTGTACAATTTTTTCCCCAATATACCTATTCTAAATGTTATCAGAATATCAATCTTGTGTACAGAATACCTAACTCATTAAAATCTAATTCTAATGGTTAATGGTTAATGGTTACAAGCAATATAAATGTGCTAGACATCTAAGGTCATGTAGCACTATAGTTAATGTTAGTGAAGGGTGGTTGGGTTTGTGATTAGTTGTTAAAGCTGGGTTAAGGAATTGGTGAGTGAATGGGTTAGGGTCGGATGAGGTAATGTAAAGGGGTTAGATCAAGTGAAGGATATATATGCGTTTGAGGAAGGAAAACAGGTTGTCAAAGCAGAAAGTGTGAGATTCTGTAAGGATGTCTGATAAGTTGGGATGTCTATATAGGGAGGACGTGGGCATGACAACAGAATGTGGGATTGAAAGAGAAACATTCAGATGCCGCGAATGTTCCAATGAAGGATAGTTATACTTTCGTTGATTTACTGGCAAAGATTGCAGTGCGTGTTGGAGAATTCAAAGGGGAAGGTGCTAGAGGATGGGATAAAGAATGAGGTTGGGGAGGTGGTGTTGTATCAGGAGGGGTGTCGGGAGGTAGAGGGTCTGGGGAAGAGGGTACTTGTGACATAAGGGTTTCACGTGTGTATCCAGGAGGGAGTGGAAGGGATAGAGGGGATAGTTAGAGGGTTAATATAGGTGGGGCTGGAGTCAGGGGGAATGGATTTTGTTGGGATGGGGTAGGAGGATTGGGTGTAGGGAGAATATGAGTAGGAGGGGGATGGATATCGGCAGTCACTTTGAGTGTGGAGGGAGTGGGAGTTGTAGAATTTGAAGATGGATGAGTATTAGTTTGGGACTCGATTATGTAGTTCTGGATATCTTCAAGAGTTTCTGTAGTGGAGTTGGTTGGGGAGTTTTGTGAGATAAAGGTTTTCTTGTGAGGGGGGGAAGAGAAGTCTGGTGTCTGAAGAAAAGGGGCAAAGGAAGGTGGAGGTGATTGTGGGGTAGGGAAAGAGGGGGTGGAACGTTTATTGTCTGCTGCGGGTAGTGCGGGGAGGGAGAGGGGAAGGTGTTGGGGCTGTAGTAGAGATTGGAGTGTCTGGATTTAGGATGGCAAAAGAATTTGATTGGGTAGAGATTGGAGTGTCTGGATTTAGGATGGCAAAAGAATTTGACTGGGGAAGGTAGGAGGTAGATGGAAAGTTAGATGGAGGGGGGTTAGGTTTAGGAGAGGGTATAGGCGCTAGGGGGGTAGGGGGAGTGGCAGAATGAGCGACATTACTAGAGTAGGGGGTAAGAGAAAAACCTCGTCGATGAGCCTCCTGTCTGGCTTCACATAGAGTGAGTCCAAGTCTGAATCTGAGAGTTGCTACCTCAGACTCAAATTTGTAGGTGGGGCAGCCTCTATAAAATACATTATGGGGGCCGCCACAGTTTGCACATGTGCGTGATTGTGCAGAGCAGTTTGATCGAGTATGGCCAGGTTGGGCACATAGCCGGCATCTGGCTGTGGAATGAGTGTTTGGCTGGGTGTCCTAAACGCCAACAATTTTGGCACTGACGAGGAGGAGGTTGATATGGTCGGACAGGTAGGGATTCCCCACCTATGTAAACATTAAAGGGAAGGTCATGTCTACGGAAAGTAATTTTGGCAATGTTAATGGATTTCTTATGATTTCCTCTGGGAGGAATGGAGTAGCATTGTACATATGTTGCATCATAGTCTGTGAGACAGGTGAGTAAGTCCTCTCCACAATCTGACCATTCTTTGTCATAGATTGGGCAATCTGTTGGGGAGATAGAGACAGTTCCGGTGCAAGTATTGAGGGTTGGATGAGGTTCTGTAGGGATGGGATTACCACATAGATCAGTTACTTTTGTTAATGCTATAGCTTGGTTTTCAGTTGTTACTGTGATGAGACGGGAGTAGTCGGGTCGGCTAGGGAAAGAGACTTTGCCTACTTGTTTTTGGAGGCATTGCTGGAAGAGGAGGGTGTTTTTAGAGTAGGGAGCTGTGAGAGGGATCACGAAAAATCGGTCCCATTTGGCTGGGCTAAATAGAGTATTTAGGATTCTTGTAGAGGTGGGGGTAGTAATAGTGCGGGGACGTGTGGAGGAGGGAGTAGTGTTGAGTGGGGTAGTGTTATGGGGAGGTTGGCAAAAAGGTTGTAAGGTAGTAATAAGGGGAGATGGGGTGGTTGATAAAGAAGGTTGTGGGAGTAAAGGTGTTGAAGTTGAGCATGTTGGGAGAGTAGAAATGTCTCCTGGGGGTTGGTTGTTGATTAGGGTTAATACTGTACTAGTATGCATTGATAAGGGGGTAGTTGTTGCAGTGTTCGTAGCCGTGGTCAAAGGAGAGCCGGGATTGGGGCTATTTGATAAAGGGGCAAGCCTCATTGCCCCTAAGAGTGGGGTTACGTCTTCATTATTGGCCATGATAAGCCTGGAGTATGTTGGGGAAAAAAAATAGTCCACCCCTCAGGGTCCCCTTGAGGGGTAAGGGCCAGGTTGGCAGGGGAATACCATGGTTCCCTCTGGCCGTTCAGGACTGACATAAAGTCAGCCTTTCATCCTTTCAGCACGGCTCTCACACCTTAGGAGGTGGATAGTAGAAGGGATTGGTGAAGAAACTGAAATGAAAAGTATGAGTGGGAAAAAAGACCATGCAAAATTAGTTGAGTCGATGGCTGAGTCCCAAGGTTGAGGAGTTCCCCGTCATTGGGTTTCAGTCTTCGTCTCCTAAGAAGTAACTTATCTTGAGGATATAGCAATCATCTACAAATATTCAGTTATACCCCTCACAGAAAAACATTCAGATGAGGGCATAAAAGCTGAAGAAATTAAAATGAAAGTTTCTGAGATAATGCAGAAAGACAAACACTAGTGCTACAGGTGTAGTGGCTTTTTACATCTGAATAGATCTTGTAGTAAAACACTACACTGTAATAGAATATTCAATTAACAGTATGAAAGTGCTAGGAGTATTGACCAAGGAAACACAAGAACTATGTTAGACTACCTGGGTGATGGGAATGATTCACCACAAGTGCTCATAGCTCTTGAACAGTAGTAAGATTCAGTGGGTATTCAGGAAGGGGCTCTTACATTATTTCCATTCATGAGCCATGACTAAGTGACTATTTCCATGCTCAGGATCACATTCCTGCCTGCCATCACCATCAGCACAGGGTGTATTATAGAAAACTGAATATTATGAAGAAAAAAAAATAATAATAAATAAATTAAAAAAAAAAAAAAACTCACAATTAACAAAATGTTACTTACTGATATTTTCACTGCACAGTTATAGAATGCCTAGTGAGATGATATGGAGTGTGAGTAAAGAAAACAGTCTATTATCATCTTGATATAGCATATCAAATGACAAATACAGACCTTGGTAAATTGCAAAAATACAGAAAACACTAATGCGGAAGAACATATAATAACACTGCAATGGGGAGGTAAAGAGTCTTGACACCACACAAGTGTACACCCAGTACACCCAGCCAACAAGCCACACACCCAGGAGTCACCAATCAAGTAAACCTAATGCTTGGACTTTGGGACATGTGGGCAGCAAAGCCACTGGATCCAGTGGGTTGAATGTCATCAAAAATTATATCAAAGATCCAAAGTTCCAAGGTCTTACAATAATGAATGACTTTAATATTCCCTTCATCGACTGGGAAGATTAGTTAAAAGACTCTACATGTAATCAGATAAAAACTGAAGGTAAAGGGGCAGTTGAAGCTATAAAAAATGATGCAAAGTATTTCAACTCTTATGCCAGAAACAATTTAAAAAATTAAGTAGAAATTGGACCACTTGTAAATGAGAGTACCTGTGTAACTGACTTGAAGGGAATGCCTGAACTCCTCAAAGGCAATATGAAGAAGTTTTTAGTGTGTCAAAAACAGAGGCAATGATTATAGATCTTGATCAAGATTTCAGAGCTGATAATAATGAAACACAAAGTTTTTGCTGCAATATAACTTTCAATGAAAGAGACTTTATTGAATCAATGAAAAACAAATTCAGGAGCTGGACCAGATGAAATTTCTGCAATCTTCTTAAAAAATGTAAAGAAACTATAGCAAAACCACTGGTAAATCTATGAAAGAAATCCTTAGATATGGGAATTATCCTAAACTCACTGGTGGAGGGAAATATAATTCCTATCTACAAGGGTGGAAACAAAGGTCAAGCAAAAAATTACAGAACAGTGACACTAACATCTCACATAATAAAAATATTTAAAAGGATCACAGGAAAAAAATGTCCAGTACCTAGACCAAGAAAAGATAAACCTGGACAGCATAGATTTAGAAAGGCCAGATCTTTGCTATCCCAAATCCTGAACGACTGTAAACACATACAAAGAGACCTATCTGAAAATAAATAAAATATTGAGACCAATCTGAAAATAAATAAAATATTGTAACATTTAGACTTTGCAAAAATTGTTAACAGCTACAAACATGGAATTCCACTCCATAAGGTAAAGAACCTTAGAATCAGAGGAAAAGAGGGAATGTGGATACATGATTTCCTAAAAAAAAAAAAAAAAAAAAAAAAAAAAAAAAAAAAAAAAAATGGAAATGAAAAGTAATTATTAATTGAAATTATTTTGATGAATCAAATGTTACAAGTGGAGTACCACAAGGCTCAGTCTTTGGATCCTTGTTGTTGCTAGTTATGATTAGGGACTTTAATGCAGATATTAACCCATTGCCACAGGGTAAAATTAATATAAAATGGGGAAAATGCTGTGCTCATTTTTTAATATTTTTGTGAAATGTCTCTGTACATAGATGGCTCTGCTAGTGCTTAGCCACAAAGGAGTCATTTAGTAGATCTTGAGACCTTACCTAATTTCACCTTTCCTTGAATTGGCGGGAAAATGTATTTTTCACTAGTGCTATAAATATCAATGGTGTTATTTTTATTATATACATTATAATTACTATAATGTTATAAACATTTGTAACAGCAAAATAAGATAACGTAAAATATTTTCATAAATCAATGAAAAGGGTAAACGGGCGAGACAGGCAGTACTCATAACTGGCACATTGGTGACTTAGTACAAGTGTAGCCATCTATGTGGAAACACAATTAAACAGGTAAACTCACAGTGGGCATGGCATGTACGTACATGCCATGCCCGTCGGCAATGGGTTAATACTCTGGAGAAACAGATGATACAAGGATAAGTATTAGGGTTAATAGAGGAGGAAGACAAATAAAGAGAGGAACTGCATGCCATTCGTAAATGAGAAAGTGAAAACAATATGAGTTTCAGTACTGATAAATTTGAAATCATAAAATATGGTCGAAAAGGAAGTCCAAGACCAATGGTTAATGGTTAATGGTTAAATGCAAAATAAATGTGCTAGACATCTAAGGTCACTATAATGTTAGTGAAGGGTGTTTCGGTTAGTGATAAGTTGTTAAGGCTGGGTTAAAGGATTGGTAAGTGAATGGGTTAGGGTTGGATGAGGTAAAGGATTGGTAAGTGAATGGGTTAGGGTTGGATGAGGTAATGTAAAGGATTAGATCAAGTGAAGGATACATATGCGTTTGAGGAAGGAAAACAGGTTGTCAAAGCAGAAAGTGTGAGATTCTGTAAGGATGTCTGATAAGTTGGGATGTCTGATAAGTTGGGATGTCTATGTAGGGAGGATAGGTGGGAGAAAGTAGAGGTACGGGCTGCTTCAAAACGTGGGCATGACAATAGAATATGTGGGACTGAAAGAGGAACATTACATATGGGACATAGGGGTGGATGGGATTGTGACATTAGATATGAGTGTGTTAGACGGGTGTGGCCAATGCGTAAGCGGGCGAGGGCCGTCTCCCAACGTCTGTTCCGATGGAATGGAGCTGACCAGGAGGAGATTGACAGTTTTACAGTATGTAATTTATTAGTGTGTAGACTTGACCAAAAAGATTGCCATCGATTATACAAGAAGGTCTTAAAGTGTGGGTAATAATCCGTGGCTGGGATATGTGAGAAACGTGGTTGGTTTGATGTGGACATAGCAGCGTAGCGTGCTAGAGTATCTGCTTGTTCATTGCCGGGGATTCCAACATGGCTGGGTACCCAGCAAAATTTGATTGTTTTATGACGTGTGGACAGGTAGAACAACCAGTTCTGGATCTTACGAACAAGGGGGTTGGTCGTGTGTATTGACTTTATGAGGGTTAATGAGTTACAGGAGTCAGTAAAAATTGTATAAGAGGAAGAGGGTAGTGAGTATATGTATTTTAAGGCAAAAAGGAGAGCATACAGTTCTGAAGTAAGGACACTGGATTCAGGAGGGAGGGGGTATTTGAAAGTACGAGTTGGGAAGATTACTGCAAAACCAGCACTGGAGGTGGTTTTGGAGCCGTCAGTGTAGACGGGAATACTGGAGGAATGAGTGGAGGCATGGTCAAGGAAATAGGTGAGAAGGACAGTAGGAGGAATATTTGATTTTGGTGGGTTAGGGTAGACAGAGGAGCAAATATGGGGGCAAGGTATAAGCCATGGAGGGACTGAATGGACAGAGAATGGGAGGAGTCGGAGATGGGGAAAAGGGGAATGGGAGAGGAGATTATCCATGCGAGTGGAGAAAGGAGTAGGTAAACATGGAGAAGAAGCAAAGGTAGGAAGTAGGGATCGTGGGATAGTTAGTTTAGTGAGGGGAAGTTGGTGGAATCGAGCATAACATCGGAGAGAGAGGAGGGCACGGCGTCGAGAGAGAGATGGTATGCCTGATTCAGTGTACAGGCTCTCAACTGGAGAGGAGCGGAAGGCACCTAGGGCTAAGCGAAGACCACAGTGGTGGATTGTATCAAGGTGAGCAAGGAGAGAAGTTGAGGCAGAGGAGTAGATATGGCATCCATAATCTAGAGTGGAGAGGATTAAGGTGACATGAAGATGAAGGAGAGTTTTTCGATCTGAGCCCCAGGATAAATGGGATAGGGTTTGTAAAATTCAGAGACGGCGACGAGCTTTTTCTTTGATGTTAAGAATATGGTCTCGCCAGGATAGTTTGGAGTCAAAAATGACGCCTAAGAATTTACCAGAGGAATGGTGTTGAAGTGGAGTGTCATTCTGGAGAAAGATTTGGAGGTAGAAAAGCGGAAGCCATGGTTTGTGGCCCAGGAGGAAACTGATGATATTGCAGATTGAAGAAATTGGTAGAGATTTGGTATGGATGTGCCAGAGGCATAGATGGTTAAATCATCAACATAGAGTGATGACCGGGCTCCTAGTGGTAGAACTGAGAAGTCCAAGACCAAGATTATACTCCATTGAAGAAGTGGGGATTAAAGAAAATGTAGTTGTAAACAACCTAGGCCTGTTCATGAGTAACAATATAATCTTCAGTCATTACATTGAGCAGGATTCTAACAAGATGTGAGTGGATGAAAACTCTTCAAACAAAAGATCCTAAACACCTACTGTCACCAAAGAAAACACTAGTGATTTCAAGACTGGAATATAAGTGCCAAGTATGGTAACAATCTTACAAAAGCCATCATATTGCTAGAACAGGTTCTGAGAGTTTTCACCCAAAAAAAAAGCAGGTCTTATTTATTGAGAAGGACTATTAAGAAAAAGCTTTTCTCTTTACAAAGACAGAGAAAAATACTTCATTATAAATGTATGGACGATCACTGAAAACTTAGCAACAAATCCAAGACAGATGAAATCCAAGAGAGATAGAAAAAGGGGAATCTAGGTAAGACACTCTTGGACAGCAAAGAACAGATTAATTTTTATTTTTCCTTCATTTTATATTGCTCTTA
>NC_061825.1:22814860-22832360 GCF_019202785.1 Penaeus chinensis
TCTTTTGACAGTAGAGACAGTTTGTTGATTGGATAATTTCTTACACAGAAAAGTTTGCTTTTTAGAAATAATAATTCTTGGTAAAAGGCGGCCCAGTTGCTGCACAAATTGTATGCTCTAGTAATCGGAGCTTAAACACCTTTTATTATGTAAATATATGGGGTAAAACGGAGGAAGTATAGACCGAGGCCAGTGCATGTTGGTTTACGGTAAATACTAGAATGGAAGATGCCGTTGTTATTTGTGACTATGATATCTAAAAAGAATAGTTGGTTTTTCTTTTGCATTTCACATGTAGATTTGATACCGGGATACTAGGCATTCAGATAAGCTAGAAAAAGGTTTGCGTGTTAAGGGTGATTAAAGAACAGAAAAGAGTCGTCGATGTATCGACGGTAATAAAGAGGTTTCAGGCGGGCATTGTTTTAGCCAGTTTGTTCATGAAAACTTAGAAATGCATTAGTATAGGAGGGGCCTACACCATCTGTTTGGATATGCAAGCACTCGTCAAAAGTAAAAACTGAATAATGAGCTGTGATTTCAAGTAATTTTTTAAAGATAATCTTATTTAATCCAAATTTGTTCATGAGAATAGAGTCCAGGTTATCTATTAACTGCGTGGTATCTTGCAGGAGGACATTTGTGAACAGTGTTTCAGCATCAAAGCCCGCCATTGTGACGGGTTGGAAGTTAAGGGATGTGATTTCTTTAGCAAAAGATGTGGAATTATCAATAGTATATTGATTAGTTTTTGCAACATTGTAATTGAAAGTGTCAACCGACGAAATGAGAGAGTCTTAGAGGAATATTTGGCTAGTGAACTTTGGGTAGTCCATAAATCATACCAGCTCTGGAGCCAGAAGTCATGAGAAAGTTGTAGGTGTTATCACTGATGGAAGATGTGATAGTAACAAGCAGTTTATTTAATTTGTTTTCTAAGTATAGTAAACGGGTGGAAACTTCAGCTATAATTAGTTTGAATTTGTGTGGTTATTGAGAATAGTCATCATTTTTTGTTAGTAGTCACATATGTTTAAAATAACAACTCGTCCCTTGCCTGGTTTGGTAATTACAATTGTGTTGTCAATTTTTAGGGTTTGTAAAGGTGACAAAACACATCAGAATCATGAGTTTGTCTGGTCTGGTGCTAGATTTTTCAAAAAGTGTTGTTAGCTATAGTTGTGATGTTATTTGTAACACTGATGAAGTTTCTGTTATAGCTTTCGCTTTTTTGGACTACAGAGCTGTTCAAACTGCAGGTAAATCTATGAATAGTAATTTTAGTATGGGGTAGACAATAATCTAAGCTATGAGCTAGTACATCCTTTTGTTCCTCAGTTAAAATTTTGTTAGTGAAGTTAAATATTACTTTTTTTTTGTCCATTTTTTTCTTGACATCAATAACTAGGATTAAAAGTTGTTTTGTTGTGTACATTGTCTACTTTACGTAGTTTGTTATCAACTTACCATTACTCATTCTAGATACAAATGAAATCAATAGGAGATAGTGGGGATTTCAACAAGGATAGATCTTACTGATAGCAGTTTCTTTTTTCATTTGCTTGATAATATCAAGGTTAAGGAGTTGGAAGCACCATGTGTCTTCAAACAAAGTTTAGCATACTTTTTTACATCGCATTTATATTGATGATTTATATTTCGTATATATTTGTTGTACTGTGTTCATGTTTGTAGTGTTGAATATACTTTAATTATTGTGTTTACATTGTTTAATTACGCATTTTGTAAAAATCCTGAACTTTTTCTTCATGAATGAATTGTCTAACGATTCCATTCTCTGGTTTTCGCATACAGGATTGAGAATGAAGGTTTGTGTGATCCTTCGATGCGCACACACACACACACACACACACACACACACACACACACACACACACACACACACACATACACATACACATACACACACACACACACACACACACACAGACACACACACACACACACACACATACACATACACATACACATACACATACAGACATACAGACATACAGACATATACACACACACACATCCACACACACACACACACACACACTCACACTCACACTCACACACACACACACACACACACACACACACACATATATATATATATATATATATATTATCTGGTTTCCGCTTACAGCACTGATAGTGAAGACTTGTGTGATCCTTCGGTACATATATATGTATCGAAGGATCACACATATGTATATATATATGTATAAATAAATGTATAAATCTATTTATGCATATATACTGTATATATACGTATATATGCCTATATACATGCATACATATGTGTATATATACATATCAATAAAATGTATATATGCATATATACACATATGCATATGTATATTTATGCATATATACATATGTATATATACATATCAATAAAATGTATATATGCATAAATATACATATGCATATGTATATATGCATATATACATATGTATACAATATAAATATGTATATATACCTATATATATGTGTGTGTGTATGTGTTTGTGTGTGTATGTGTATATATATGTATATATATACAAACACACACAAACACAGAAATATGTGTAAACATTTGTGTGTATAAATATATATATGTATATATACACATATATGTGTATATATATGTATATGTATATATATTATAAATATATTCATAAATATATAAATATATACATATAGTATGTATACATGTATAAGCATGCATATATGTATATATAGATGTGTGTGTATATGTATATATACCTCAATCTCAATCTCACTAGCTAAGCTTGGGAGTTTTGTGTATGTGTTCTTAGGTGTACTAGTGTAAGCTGGTGATATGTGTCTGCTTTGTTTGAGTGTATCATGTGCTGTGGGAGCCTATTCCAGTCACGAATGGTGCGTGGAGAGAGTGTTTGTAAGAATCTGTATTGGCGTGATATCTTAAGTATTTCTGGTCGTCAGCGTTCAGATTGATAATGTATCGAATAGTTGTTCCGGATTTCTTATGGAGGATTCACTGTGACATGATGATCTTATTCCCGAATATGCCTTGCAATATGTAGATAAGCCACAGGCTTTCTAGGATACAAAAATAAAAAGCGGCGAGAAAACCTTTTTTCCGAAGGCATCAACGCTGCGAGATATGTATAGCGTCAACAAAAACACCAGTAGTTAACGACACCACCCCTCCCCTCCTATGTCTCTTCGCTCGATATTTTGAAGAAAGAAATTAATGCTGAAACAATTTCATATATCTATTTTTATATATAATGCAGTGTTATCATTTAACAGATTTGAACCAAAGAATGTGATCGCGAGCAGGAGAAGTGGCCGAATCACCGCAGGGTTGTTTGGGTGGATACAAGTGGTGTCGAGTAGGTACGGATGTCGGCCATAGCTGATGTTACTGGCAGCAGAGATCTAGATATCCTTGTGGTTTTCCTCCTTATAGTTAGGGATATGGTGTTTCCTGAAACGGATCCCTGCTATCTTATTCAGCCTCATCCATACCAGCCATGTTGTCAAAGATTGGTTTCGTGAACATCCCGACATCCACCCAGATCTCCAGATTTCAACCCAATTGAAAACGTGAGGGCAGCAATGTCAAAATACATGCGTCAAGACCACACTCGTAATCGTATCGCATTCGTGAATAATGCCTTGCAATCATAGGGACGGTTCTACTGTGAGGAAGGCGTGCATTGACAGACGCTTTCGACGCTTGAACTGTGTTTTTATAGCCTCTCAATTCATGACTTATCAAAAGTAGTTGGAAAATCAGGGGTACCAACAGTTTCCTAGCATTAATAACTATATTATAAAAAAGTTTCCTTGTTTATATCAAATGGTTTAGCATAAGTTTCTAACGATAGTTTTTTGTGTAGCTGTACAACTGTGTAGATATCTCCTTAGGAAACCTAGTGTTCTGTTAGACCTATGTTGTATGTTGTCTATGTGTGAGTTAAGCTTGGTGTTGGCATCTAGTGTGATTCCTAAGTATTTATGAGATGGTGTGTGGGTAACTGTTGTGAGCGGAGTGAATAATGAAATTTCAAGGGTGCTTGGGAACGAGCATTTGTCATTTTGCATTTGTCAGGCTGAAAGTTCATTTGCCATGTGGCTTCCCATTGCTTGAGGGAGTCTAGGTCAGTCTGGAGGAAGTTACAGTCGTCAAGTGTCTTAATTTGTCGAGGCTGTCGTCAAGAAAAAGTCTAGTTGTAGAATTGGGAGTGGATAGTGGGAGGTCATTTATGTAAAATAGAAAAAGGGGAGGGCCAAAGACAGGGTCCTGAGGGACATCAGAAGAGACAACAACAGAGCTAGGTAAAGTACTGTCAAAGAGAACACATAAAGTCATGTTTAAAAGAAAGACTGTGATCCAATGAAGTTTGTCCAGTGATTCCGTAAAACTGTAGTTTTTGAGTTAGTTTTTTGGCGAAGTCTAGTACAATAGCGTATACCTGTTTAACGCCACGTTTGTCTAGGAGTCTGGAAATGTGATGAGTAACAATGAGTTAGGATTCGCATGATCGTTTGGGTCGGAATCCGTGTTGTGTGTCAGTTAGTATGTTATTAGTGTCAAGATGATTCAGTGTGTTTGTGTATAACGTGTTCGAAGATTTTGGAGATGATGGAGGTGAGGGAGATTATTTGATAGGTCAGTCCGGTCTCCTGCCTTGAAAAGTGGGGTGACGTCTGCACAAAGCCAATCAGGGGGGAGAGAGGACGTCATGAGGGATTGTGTGAATATGATTTGGAGGATGGGGGCGAGGACGCGGCATAGGTTTTGAGGAAAAAGGAAGGGATTTGTCGGGTCCAGTTGCTTTGTTTGTCAAGTGTTTCTAGCATTTTTTTTTTATTCCATTTGTCCCGATGTCTAAAGTCGAGATGGGCATGCAATGTGTGTTCAGTGTAATGGGGTTTTCTAGTGTGAAGACAGAGTGGAACTGTGAGTAGATGAGCTTTGTGTTCTGGTGTGATAATAAGAGTGCCATTGTGGTCTTTAAATGTAGCTATGTTGGTGGTGTCTTGTTTGCACGTCTTGAAGAATTAAAGAAGTCTCTAGGGTTGTTTCTCACATTCGGCCATCTTTATGTTATTGCCAAATGTTTTTTGAAGGATTGGAAATTGGCCCAATTCTCTGGTGCGTTCTATGATTGCGCGCGTCTGCAGAGTCTCTAGTGTTGTCTGTGTAGACAACACTAGAGACTCTGCAGATGCGCGCAGTGTGTACTTGGTATTTTTTGTGGGATGTGAAGGCTCTAGATAAGAGCAAAATAGGTCAATGTCTGCGTTTCTGTCTGGTCGATCGGAGGTTTGAGTCAACAAGAACGATGATGTGGTCACTTAGTCCTGGAACAATACATGTATCTATATATGTGTGTGTATATGTACATGTATATATATGTATGTATATTTATATATATTTATATATACATGTATATGTGTATATATAATGATATATAATGTATGCATGTATTTGTGTATATATAGATATGCATGTATTTATATATATATATATATATATATATATATATGTAAATACATGGCCCTACCAGCATGATGCCACATTCTTGTACCATGTTATAATGTGTTCAAACGTAAATTGTGACGAGATGAAACATGCTCTACCAGTACGATCCCGAGGACCAAATTCAATTAAAACAGTGGCTGCCCAGGGCTGGAAGTGGATCAGTCAAAGCAAAATCTTTGCATTCAAGAGGAAAGGTCATGGCCACTGTCTTTTGGGATGCAGAGGGTATTTTGCTGGTTGACTTCCGTGAGAGCAAGAAAACAATTACATCTGCTTATGAATGCATCTTGAGTAAACTGTCCCAAAAATTCTCGGAAAAAACGCCCTGGAAAGCCGCATCAACGCATTATCTTCCACCACAATGCATTTACTCACGGCGCTTGGCAGACAAGAGTTGTGCTATGTGAATTTAGATGGAAAATCATCCAACAGCCCCGATTTAGCCCCATCCGACTTTTTTTTTCCAAACTTAATAAATCATTGAAAAATGTAACAAGAGCTGCTCTGACATGGTTCAGATCACATGACTTCCAAGTGGTGGTGATGCATTATTACCTGCATTTAAGGGTTTATGTCTGAAATCAAAATCCTTCCGTATAATTTTTAGTTATGGACTTTTACCACAAAATTTTAGAAGTCCCCTCATAGATATTATTGAAAGCTACTGTTTAAAGTCATAGTGGTAATATCAAGGTTGCCGGCCTTGACTTTGCTGATGATGTTGCTATTCTATTTAAGTTTCTGGAAACCCTAGTGCCTCTAGATGTATTTAGCAACCAAGCAAAGCCCCTGAGTCTAGGCATTTCGTGAACGAATACCAAGATCCAGGACTTTGGGGGCCTGCTGGAGAACATGATTGGTCTATATGTGCTTTCTACTAGAAGATCCTGTTCGGTTAGGATGTGCTTGCAGCAAAGACATTGAAGTCACAGAGCTTGGTAGTGTAGTTCATGAATCAGGACTGTCAGACCAGGAAGTCAGTAAAGGGATTGGCCTCTTTTGACAAGAGTATTTGGATATACTGGTACCAGTGCAGAAGGGCCACGCTACATATCTTCAAGGCCCTGATACTGTCCTGTGCCTTGGAATCTCGTCTTGATGCCTTTTGTTGCAGGTCCTTGTGCCAGATCTTGGGGTGCAATTGGCAGCATCCAACCAACGGTTACAGTGTGATACTGTTACAGGAAATTTTGTAAAATCCGGGACCGCCAACTCAGGCTGCACGGGCACCTGGCTCTCTTCCCACAGGATGATTGTGCGTACTAGGTTGTCTCTGGGCAGATTGGCCAGATCTGCCATGAGGAACTAGAGATGGGCTGAGCCCTGCCTGGCGGCTCCCATGATGGACCCTCGTAGGTGGAAACGTAGGGTGGATGCGGTTATACGCCCCCATCGGCGTACAGTGATACACACACACACACACACACACACACACATATACATACATACACATGTCGATGTATTCATATAAATTTATATATTTATTAATTTATTCATGTATATATAGATAGGCATATATATATGTATGTATACAGCATGTGTGTGTGTGTGTATATATATATATGTAAAGGGTATATAAGACACCTTAAACATATGGTTTAGCAGGGGTAGTTAAACGGACGGTTGGCTTAACTTCTTTTATTTAGAAGCGTAAGCAACACAGATATTAACACGGATACAAGTCTTCGTAAGGCTAAGTGCTGGGCTGCCCGGAGGGTGGGCGCAGCCAGCCTGACCCGCAGCAATCGGCAAGACTCTCTGAAAGGACTGAGACTGACCTGGGTCATCCTGAGCCTTAAGTACTGGTGTGGGGGCGTAGGGCACGTTGGGGCGCCTGCAGTGAAGCCACGCGTATACGTGCTTTTGTACGCCACGTGGAAGCTATTTATACATACTTATAATATATATATATATATATATATATATATATATATCATCTAGTTTAGTGTATCAGTTTCATTTATTTCCCTTCATACTACGTTTAACCCAAAAGAACAGGTTCATTCGATGCTATTGTATGTAACATGAATTTACAATCAGTTTACTCAATCAGAGACACACGGCATTTGGTCAAATCGAGTTACGAGGAGGAAGTTAGTGAGATGGAGACATGGTAACTTCCTACGCCGTGATAAAACTTTGTAAGGCTGTTTCTGTTTGGTGATTCATGGGTGTTTGCTTTTCTCATTCGCCTGTGTTCAAGAACCGTTGTTCCCATTTCATTATCTATGAACCAGTGTTTTCTTCTATCCTTTTGTCTCCTACTTAATCGAAGGTCATATCGCTGCTTAATCAGGGAAGACTTACGGCATGAATTGAATTATGATAATAATATTTTAAAGTAGATAATGCTTACAAATAAAACTCTGTATTTATCTACTCTCTCTCTCTCTCTCTCTCTCTCTCTATCTTTGTGTGTGTGTGCGTGTTTCATTCTGTAGTTTCTCATTATAGTATGTGAATATACAGTGAAGAAAGTCCAGAATACCATTACGATTTCTCAATACCACTTATAAATAGTATTGTTTTGAAACATACAGTAAATACATTGCACACACACACACACACACATCACACACACACATACACATATATATGTATATATATACATATATATATGTGTGTGTGTGTGTGTGTATATGTGTATAAATGAATAAATACACACACACACATATATATATATATATATATATATATATATATATATATACATATTTATGTATGTGTATTTATGTGTATAAATGAATAAATACTTTGTACACGCCGATCAACGAACACAAATTACTGACTCTATATTACATACTTGCTGTCAATCACTGTTTGACAGTACAAACAATAGGTGACGTCACACACTGAGAACAGAACTAAGAGGCACGCGCCCTCGCTTCACACATCATTCCGCTGTCCTAACCTTTCCTTAATTCCTTAATTCAGATGCTGTTATATTCGCTTGTTCATATGTATATCATTAATGTTTATTGCTGGCATATTCATAAAATTATCTATGCTTTATCTTCATATGGTATGGCTATTAGTAATTATTTCATTACTACTGGCGTCTTCAGTTATATTCTGTGAATACATATATATCGTTGTGTTTAAATTTTTCTTACATTTCCTGCATTAATCATTTGCTTATTCACACGCACACGCACACACACACACAAACACACACACACACACACACACACACACACACACACACACACACACACACACATACAGGCACACACACACACACACATATATATATATATATATATATATATGTATATATATGTATATATATATATATATATATATATATACTTGACCACTTAACAAGGAATTCACTCAAGGATTATGAATTGTAATATGTGCCATCGCTTTGACTTACACCTGACTCTAATTCGTTAATGACATCCTATCGAAGTTCGATAATTTGTCCTCAGTAATGCTGGAATTTATGCTTCTTCAATCTTAAGGTTTGGTGAATATGTAACATGTAACTAACTGATGGCAGTTGCTTCTGTCGCAAATAATTGGAATCCACTTAAGACACCATGCTTTATATAGGCTTATATACTTATTATCACTGCAGGTTAATTTTAAGCCCGGCTCATGGCGATTGACGCATCTGAATCGCACACGGATAGAAGCTAGTTCTGTCTCTATGTGGTTTGAAGCACAAACACTTACCTATTTCGCCTGAGGCTATGGAATTCTTGTCCAATTATTTTTTTCTTGCTACAATATGATTGTACTCTACTGAATTCGCTATTCCTGACAAAACCAAAGTAATCAACACATCCTCACTTGACGCGTTATTCTTCTTGTGATAAATCGTTCTCATTATCCTCTGATTTTCCTGGCATTTTAGTAAGGTGATTGATAAGTCATATTATTATCCTCCCCCTTATCCCTTTTACTGGCCTGGTACACTTATATTTCAGCCTCTAAAAGTGATGTGACCCAGCTCGCTACTGGGTCACATCAGTTTATTGCAGTGTTTCAAGTGTTGGAGACGGCTCGAGGACGAGCATTGCGCGTGGCTGAGCGATGTAAATAATACATAGCAAGGCTAAATGGTTTGCTTCGCGCCTCTTTCTCCAGCAGCTGCCCTTCCTCCTTGGGTGGATGCTGGTGCTCACTCTGCTTTCTCTTTTGACATTTCTGCGATGGAAGTATGTATCCGTCCTCAAAGAGAACAGCCACCTAAAAGAACACGTCTTGTAAGGCAGATACACTGTTGACAGCAGAGCACCCAGGGTCTAACTCCAACACCTCGTCCTCGACAACGTGGATCTCACATCTAACTTCAGTAATATACCATGCAAGCCAAGACCCCTTTCACTGACCTGCCCAAGTCCATATCACAGTTCGTTCATAAAGGTTGTGCATTTGCACCAACACTTTTCAACAATTACATGGATTAGATAATGGACAGAGTTACTATCCAAAGTCACTGTGAAGTAACACTGGGCAGTATCAAGATCAGGGACCTTGACTTTACCGACGATGTTGCTATCCTGAGTCTCTGGAATCTCTGGTGGAGGTTCTTAATGCATCTAGCAATGAGGCGACCTAGAGGTCTCCTGGACCAAGACCAGGATCCAGGACTTGGGAGCCCTTGGGAGTCGATACGCCTTTGCGGGTATGATGTTGAGGTCACAGAGAGCATTACATACGTAGGCAGCGTAGTCCATATCTTAGAGTTCCCTCTCGCTTTTTTCTAACAAGTCCCTGCGCCAGATCATGGTGTGTGTGTGTCTGTATGTGTGTGTGTGTGTGTGTGTGTGTGCGCGCGCGCGTGTGTGTGTGTGTGTTAGTGTGTGTGTGTGTGTGTGTTTACACATATAATTATATATGTATTTATATAAATATATATATAAATTGTGTGTATTATGGATTAGAATACATGTGTCACAATTGTATTTCTGTTGTACTTTTAGCCATTTTAGTTTGTTTATATTTTTGACTGATTAAGTTCTCGCGGACAGGTAACTTTCGTACCAAAATTTATTGATTTCATGATTTGGTTATAAGTAATTTGTGGCTGAAACTGTCAAAGGCCTTCGATAAATCACATAGAGCGAGCAAATTGATCTGGTTGTTGTCTGTGTTTTTATAGATTTCATTTGTGACTTTTAATAATTCTGTTTCAGTTGATAGTTTACTCCTAAAACCGTGTTGCGTCTTAGATATAAGGTTATTGGCTTCCAAAAATAATGTTAATTGGTATGTAACTATTTTCTCGAGAACCTTAGATATAACTGGTAGTATAGTGATGGGCCGATAATTATCAATTTCGTCTCTGTCATCGGATTTCAAAATAGATGTTATGATACCATGTTTCCAAAGTGATGGATAAACACCGGTGACTATAGATGCATTTAAAATGACTGTCAGATAGTATGTAATAGCTGGTAAACTATCGTTTATGAAACGATGTGCAATGCGATCCGCTGCCACGGAATTCGCTATTCTTGAGTATTTTAACGCTAGAATAATTGTTTCTACTCCTACTGGTTGCGGTCTGACAAAGTTTGTTGTAGGGCTCGTTCCATTTATGTTGTGTTGATATGTGGGGGGATTATCTGTTCATAAGTGTCTACCGACTTCTGCAAAGAAGTTATAAAAATGTTCTTTATTATTTATGGAATTTAGGGAAATGCTTGTGTTTTTTTTTTTTTTTTTTTAGGCACTAATGTATTTACTAGATTCTATGTTTCTTTAGAATCGGTTCTACATTCATTGAACTTACTTTTAAGATAATTAGTTTTCACATTTCTCTTAAGTATGTATTCAGCCTGAAGGGTGGTGTCAAATCTGTTTATCTTGAGAGCTTTGTGAGTATTATTTATATAATTTATGGCCCTCTTAATGTTGTCATTTATCCAAGGGGCGGGAGGACGTCTAACTGTTTTTGTTTTCTCCGAAAATATTTTCGAGATAGACAAAAGATTCTGTGGTGGCATGAGGATGTCTGTAGATTGTGTCGACGAGGAAGGAAGGATACTGCTTTGTACGGTTACCCAGATGTCCTCTTGTCAAGCACACAACCACAGCTTTAAGCTTTGACGACCTGCCTGTGGTTGTTTAGATGTGTGTGCGTATGTGTGTATGTAGTGTGAAAGGCGCGCGTGAGAGGTGCTTGCAAGGAAATAGCTGTGGATAGCTGAAGTGGTGGCGCTTGTGCGAGGTCAATCCGTAGCAGAAGCAGCGTATTTTTCGTCTATCGGTAAACTGACTACCCCTAAAGGTGAATACAGTTTATTTAAGATTATAATGCGGACTTGGCGCATTACGTGATTCATAAGAATAACTGTTTTCCTTAATCTGTGAATTAGAGTTAATGATGTGATATTCCTTCCCTAAAGGCAGAGAACGTATGCCAGAGACAGAGATACAGACGTGGAATCCTGCAACTTCGCGTCAGTGGCTTCAATGTTGCAGTCAAAATCCATGGACGCCTTTGACAAAAATATTAGTGAATAAGAAAAGTGAAAGTGAAGGGAAGTGAACTTAGTGGTATGACTTAAATATATGAACGAGAGGGAGTGTGGAAATGTTTTTTGTTTTTGGTTTGTTTTTCTTTTCGTGTTTTTAATTAATATATTTAAGTTTGATAAATAAATGGTTAAAGAATTATATTTTTTCACTGAACCACAATCTTCCCAATCATATATATATATATATATATATATATATATATATATTTCTGTGTATACAGAGAACGTTCTGAATCAAGGATATCTGCAAAATTAGACCTTTTGACATAATATCCTTACACCTCTACTGCTGTATGATTTACAGTTGTAGAGATCGTATTTGATTTAGGGGTATCTCTTACATATATGCAGACTCCACCTCTACGTCCTTCATTACATCTGTAAACATGAAAGTTTGGGATGTTGATGAAACTGCTTGATATTTATTGGTGAAGCCAAGTTTCAGCAATACAGAAGATAACATTTTTTTCTCCTTAATTCTCAATTTAATTTCCCGGAAGTGGCCGAGGAGGGACTATGCATTTATGTGTTCTATTCTGGTGGTGTTTTGTGGTCTGTCCGCCGGTTTTGCAACGTCAAATATTCTGCTCGCCTTTGTACTTGTTTCTATTTAGGAACACCTCTACATTGTTGGGAAAGACGTCAGACTCTAAGAAAAGATCTGGGTTTATATCTTTGCCCCTTACAGTGACTGTGAAGCTTGAGTAATAATTGCGAGTCTTTTTTGTTTTGGAAGCTGTCACATTGGAAATATGGTTTAAATTATTTTCCAGGAAGGGTTTTGGGGAGTATCGTCCCTTGTTTTTCTTCTTTGTTTCCTAGAGTTGACGGGAACGAAACCTTCTTCATCTT
The DNA here is from genome assembly GCF_019202785.1 of Penaeus chinensis. Taxonomy (NCBI): domain Eukaryota; kingdom Metazoa; phylum Arthropoda; class Malacostraca; order Decapoda; family Penaeidae; genus Penaeus; species Penaeus chinensis. The sequence goes on from NC_061825.1 coordinate 22,827,731, forward strand.
GATGGAGCTGCGGCTGCTCGTTTGTTTGTTTCTGTGTTTCCGCTCGTTCCGCGTAGTTGTTGATGAAGAGCTGTCGCGCTTGTGGAGTAGGAGGGGTAGTTAGGGGGGCAGGTACTCCAAGCACGTAGTTGGGTGTCGTATTTTCCCATTGACAGTTTGGTGGAAGAAGTTTTTGCTTGTTTTTCCTTTTACTGTTTCTACCGTAGCTTCTTCTTAGTGTCACTTGTGTAGAAGCTTCGTTCCTCATACCGGTTGCAGACGTCTCAACGTTGTTGGGCAAATGCTTGCGTGGCTCCGGACGAGGGGTGGCTGGCGCGTTAGCAAGGTCGTGAGTCTGCTGGGTCGGAGTGGGTAGAGGGAATGGAATATCGGGGGAGGGCAGTGGTGGTGGAGGGAGCTAGGAGAGGCGTTTGTCGTGGGTACTACTGTGGAAGGTGTAGGGGTGTGACTGTGTGTGTTTATTTTGTGGCGTAGAGGTAGAGGACGTTCTGACAGGGGAAGGGATGCGAAAGGAAAGGATTGGTAGGCAGATTGATCACGGGCAGGGGTCAGGAGACTGGATGCTTCGTGATGGGATGGGGTCGGGAATCTTGTGACGAATGCTTCTTTGCCGCATTCCTGCGGCTGAGAAGGCATCGCACCTTGGCTAATTAAAGTGTTGATTGCAGATTGTTGTTCAGAGAACATCCCGATCAACATTTTTTTTTTCAAGATCTTGATTGACGAAGGAGGGTTCATGTTGTGTTTGTGTCTCCTGGTGTTTTGTTTTTATAAGATTTTCACAAAAGGTGCAGAGATACCTGTTTTCTTTGGTGGTGGAGATCAATCAGTGGCGGGAGTGTCTGTCGTTGTTGTAGCAAACACTATGTTGTCCTTTTTTAAGAACTGATCGATCATGGTATGTGACTATGGAGTTTGTCATCCTTTTAATGTATGTAGTTATATTTCTTGTCCTTCTAGAGTCTGATATATGTAGAATGATATTATAGGCGTTTTCGATCTCATCCGGGCTGTGCAGTTTCCTGATTTGATCACACAAAACCATCCGAGCCCATGCTTTTTTGTTGCAATAAAGCATAGGATTGTGTTCAGCACTAGGGTTATGCTGCCTTCCTGATAGACGATTCTTCTGTCACAACTGTTTTCACTGTTTCCATTTATCTGATTTGTTTCCTCGTTGCCCTCACTGTTATCACTGTATTTACTGGTTTCGCCCTGGGTGAGGGGGGTGGCAGCCTTGACTTTGGCTGCCGTTTGGTTGCCCATCGTCATGGGCAAGGGAGCATCTTTGACCCGCGCTGCCAAGGGGCTCGTATCCTAGGGCGGAGGTTCCATTTACCTGAAAATGGCGCACGAAACCCTGGGGCAAGGTTTCCCTTTCACTCTGGGGATTAGAGCTCGGACTAGCTGCCCGAGGAAGCACCGGGGAAGCTCCCCGGCTGGCCCCCTGTGACCCGGCGTGTGTATGTATGTATACATACACACGCAAATATATATATATATATATATATATATATATATATATATATGTGTGTGTGTTTGTGTGTGTGTGTGTGTGTGTGTGTGTGTGCAGACTGATCTTTCGCCGGGTGAATACACACACACGCACACACACACACACACACACTCACACACACACACACACACACACACACACACACACACACACACACACATGAACACTTGAACACACACGCATACACACACACACACACACACACACACACACACACACACTGTGAAAGGCTATAATGAACACGTTTATACATTGGTTATGCAGGAGTAGTAAAAGGGGACGATGGCTTACTCTTTATTTCTGAACACAGATATAGAACACACGAGACAAGTCTTGGGACTTCCTAAGAGGAAGGAAGCCGCCCCCCAGCCGACACCGGATGTCTCCAACAAAAAGGAGTTCCCGACAATGCCAAAGGTGCTGTAAAAGAACCTAAGGAAAAAAGGTTCTAAGAGCACCACAAAAACCTCCCCAACAGATGATCATCTCCTCTTTGACGAGGACGATATGACTCTCCTGTTGACTGCTGTTGTCTCAGCAGTAGCAACAGCCCTGGGGAGGTTGAGTAAAGAGGCCGAGAAGGCAGTCTCAGTCGCCATGACGGCAATGATCCAGACTGTCGCAGTCCTGAAGGGAAGAAAGCTGTAGAGAGTGAAATCAGCCCCACCCTCACCCCAGGACGAGACTCCCCTCCCCACTCCAACCCAGGCCATGCCCTCACAGCCAGAGCCAAAACAGGCTGAATCTGTGCAGCCAGAGCCAGAGCACGCTGACCTTGCCCAGGCAAGGCCAGCCAAGAAAAAGACACAGAAAAAGCCTGAGAGAAAAGCCAAACTAACTAAAGTCAGAGCTACCAAAGGCTCTCCACCCCCCAGTGGACCCAAGGATAGCCTGACAAAAGACGAGGAGCCCTCAACCAGCGAGGACCTCGCGATGGAGTTGTCAGACTCCGACGATGTCTCTGATGTAACTATCACTGAGTAACATCATGACACACCACCTAAGCATCCTACAGTGGAACATCAATGGCTTCTCCACAAGGAACGCCATTCTCCAAGCAGTAGTGCGATCAAGGAACATTGACATTGTCATGCTCCAGGAGTCATTAACAGTGCACACTGTTCCCTTCTCAGGGTATCGTGTCTTCACACTGCCACAAACACCTGACAAGAGAGGTTTGATCACCCTTGTCAGAGCAACAATCCCCTGCTCCGCAATAGCCGATGCATCGCACTGTGGAGACGATGTTGAATCTCTTGCCGTCGAGATTCACCTGGCCGGGGGGGCCCTCAAACTGTACGTGTACAGCCGGCCAGGCCGTAGAAGCTTAGATATGAGCCAGGTCTGTGCTTCTGCTGCACACGACTGAGTGATCATAGGGGGAGACTTCAATGCACACCACCCCATCCTGGCTCCCTGCAGGGCACCAGATGCGGCTGGCTGTCACATAGCCAATGTGCTTGAGACATTCCCTGAGATCGCTCTCCTCAATACCCAAGAGCCAATGCATGTCAGAAGAGGGGTCCTAGACCTCACCCTGGCCACTGCGACTCTGGTGGAGAGGATTAGCTGGTGTGTCAATGAGTACCATTACGGCACTGTAACTACCCTCATGGATGCTGGCCCAGCCCAAATCCTATGACCGAACCCAAGATGGAAAACAGACAAGGCCAACTGGCAGGCGTTTCAGAACGCTTGAAGCCAGACTTCTAAACGCCATTAATGAAGCAGCCTCACTGACCATACCCAAAACTCGGCCTGGGTCCAGAGGTCACAAAGACGCCGGGTACTTCAATGATGAAAGGTCAACCACTGAGTGTACATGTGCCGAAAACTATTCTGAAGCCAAAGAACCCCTGACAACTTAGCCCTCCTAAGGGAGGCTGTCAGGGATGCCAAGGAAACTGCCAACAGAGTCAGGCAGGAAAAGTGGCTGGAATGGTGTGAGTCGTTCGACCACCAAACCACCCTTTCAGAGCTGTGGCAACGGATCAAGCGAGCTACCAGCCGCTCTGCCCCGAGGTGCACGCATCATGACCCCCAAGCGGAGGCAAACAAACTGGCGCATGAGTTCTCTGCGAGAACAAGCAGCAACAGTCTGCCAGCCGAGGTGAGGGCAAGACAAGAACGCCTACAACCAGACAGACTTGCTCAGATCAGAGAAAGGGCAGCCGAACCCGATAACTCAGATGTTATCTTTTCTCTGAGGAAACTAAGAAAAGCCTATAAATCCAGTTCCAACACAGCCCCGGGCTTTGATGGGATCTCGTACCCCATTATCTCCCACCTAGGACTAGCAGGTGAGCTTACGCTCTTGCAACTCATCAACAAGTCCTGGGAAACTTCCATTCTACCCCAGAGTTGGAAGAGGGCTACCATAGTTCCCATCCCAAAACCAAAGGAGCCAGGGAAGTACCGCCCTCTCTCTCTCCTCAGCTGTCTGGCCAAGACGGCCAAGTGGATGGTACTAATCCGGCTCCAATGGAAAATGGGACCCCCACACGAACACCTCCATGGGTTCACAAGGGGCATGAGCACAGCGCACAGCATAGCAACACTCTTATGCACAATCAGCACGGGCCCAGCTGTGGTAGTATTCCTTGACCTGGAGAAGGCTTTTGAACTAGCAAGTCCTCTTGCCATTCAGGAAAGCCTGATCCAGAAGGGAATCAGAGGAAAGTTCTTGGCTTGGATAGGTGACTACTTTAGGAACAGGACTGCCAATGTCAAATGCCTGTGTCACCTATCACAGCACATGCCACTAGAAAATGGAACGCCACAGGGTGGGGTTCTCAGTCCAGCCCTATTTAACACTTTAATGTCCTGCATCCTCAACATAAACCTCTCAGTGGGGTACAAGATCATCTCATATGCAGACGATCTCGCTACCACCTCCACTGGACCATACAGCCAGAATAAAGCCCAGCGTTGTCTGGACCCTGTGTCCGAGGAGTGTTGTAGGACAGGACTAAAGATCTCTGCAGCCAAATCCAAAGCCATGGCTCTGAGACAGAGAGTTCAAGGCACAAGTCTGAAAATCCAGTGAGTGGAATTGGAATGGGTCCAGGACTTCCTATACCCTGGGGTAAGGATAGACCGGACCCTCTCCTTCCT
>NC_061825.1:22842360-22844860 GCF_019202785.1 Penaeus chinensis
TTTCAGGGGGTAGCATAACCAAATTCCAGCAGAATTCAACCCTTGGTAGCAGAGGTTACTCCAGTCGATGAGCTTATAATGGCACTGAGACTGAAGCTTGCATTTAGCTTGATGTCTCTTATTGCTGTGGACGCTCCAACCGATGTCTGCAAACTTAAAAGAGGTGTATGTCAAACACACCGGTGGCACGATGTGATCGAGCTTGCTATGAGTTGACATCATTAACTCTGCCCGCTTTTTGACCCAGACATGGTATGGTAAGTGTTATTTCAGTGCATTTTCTTTTAAAATCTTTCAGTGATAACAAGAAATCAAGGAGAGATAAATTTTTAAAAATATTCAAAATTTAAAATGAGAGAGTTGGTCTACCTGTGTAAAGGTACCTTGGTCCCAGAGATTGTACTTTTCTGGCTGATGGTACCAGCTCCCTCACCTACATCGCTGAACAGCATTGAGGGTAATGTGGCCACATCTTTCTTAGCACTCGCTGGGTACCAATCCTGTCTGCGTTTCGGTGGCCGCCAGCCAGGGGGTAAGGCTTGTGGGGCAAAGCTCACGTGACCCTCACAGGCGAACTGTGGGCCCTACAGTCTGGGGTGGGGGTGGTAGAAGTGGCATCTACTCCGACTGACCGCCCGACGTTTAACCGGATGGGGACTTGGAATGTCCCCTCTTGCTGTAGAATGATCAGTTGCCCCTGCTGTCGAGGGAACTGGTGAGAAGACCCGGTAACGGCACAACAAGTGTGGGTGGCTACACCTACTCCTGGTCAGGCCACAGCAATGATCACCATTTTTCAGGGGGTAGCATAACCAAATTCCAGCAGAATTCAACCCTTGGTAGCAGAGGTTACTCCAGTCGATGAGCTTATAATGGCACTGAGACTGAAGCTTGCATTTAGCTTGATGTCTCTTATTGCTGTGGACGCTCCAACCGATGTCTGCAAACTTAAAAGAGGTGTTCTATGTCAAACACACCGGTGGCACGATGTGATCGAGCTTGCTATGAGTTGACATCATTAACTCTGCCCGCTTTTTGACCCAGACATGGTATGGTAAGTGTTATTTCAGTGCATTTTCTTTTAAAATCTTTCAGTGATAACAAGAAATCAAGGAGAGAGAAATTTTTAAAAATATTCAAAATTTAAAATGAGAGAGTTGGTGTACCTGTGTAAAGGTACCTTGGTCCCAGAGATTGTACTTTTCTGGCTGATGGTACCAGCTCCCTCACCTACATCGCTGAACAGCATTGAGGGTAATGTGGCCACATCTTTCTTAGCACTCGCTGGAGAACCTTCCAAAACTACAGGGTCTAACAGAGTGCTAAGCTCAGTGGTGCTGACCATAGATTGGTTATGGTTACCTTCCGAGTCCACTTCAAAACCTCCAGTCGGTCCAATGATCACCCAGGGGTGTTTCATTTGGACTAGTCGAGGGAGAAGGAGGGTGCACAGGTATTTTCTCTGTTGTTCACAGCACTCAGTAATCTGAAGGACCGAGTAGAGCTGTTGGATACTTTCAAGCGTGGAACACTTGATGCAGCATAGGAGTCCATTGGCATTTCATTTTGCAGGAGATACTGGACACTACAGATGCTTATTGTATGGGTCGACTGACGGAATCGGGACTTGCATTGCTCCATGTTGAAGGGACACTAGCTATTTAATGCAGAGGAGGTCGAAAGTCATTTCTTAGTAAATTACCTTCGTCATGCCTACCAAACCCTCATCACAGACGACTGCAATCTGCTCAGTAGATGGTCATATCGTTTCAGATCATGATGGGATATGGGAACGTTGGGTTGAGTCTTTGGACTTTGGTTGTATGAGGTTGATCCACTAACACCTAGATGCAAGTGGTGTCGCAATCCCTGTACTATCAGCGAGGAACCAGCTTCCCTAATTGAAGTTAGGGAAGTCATTTCCAAACTGAGGGGTGTAAAGCAGCGAGTATTTGCGGTAAACCTATGGTGCAGGGTTAGCATGCTGAGGGCCTGCTAGAAGAACCTATTCAGTTAGTATGTGCTTGTGGCAAGAATATTGAAATCACAGGTTTACAAACTTGGTAGAGTGGTTCATAACTCTGGGCTGTCAGACCAATAAGTTAGTAGACGTTTGCCTTGGCAGCAAGAGTATTTAGAGATGCTGTTGTAGAAGGACCAAGCTACGGTTTAGTCTATGGTTGTGAAACCTAAATAATATCCTGTGATTTAGAATCTTGTCTTGATGCCTTTTCTAACAGATCCTTGTTACAGATCATGGGGTACAATTGGCAGGAGCATGTGTCCAACCGATTATTGAATCGTTACTCGCACATCTTGGGACCGCCAAATCAGGCTACACAGCCCCCTGCCTCTCTCTGGACGATCCTGCCCACCAGATTGTCTCTGTTCGAGACAAACTCAGGTGGAGGAGTCCTGTGGGACAACTTGTCGTGGCTTGGGCAGATCGATCAGACCTGTCTTAAAGTATGAAAATAATTGTTATTATCATTAAAGTAAT
>NC_061825.1:22862360-22864860 GCF_019202785.1 Penaeus chinensis
TGTGCCACTTGAGCTACCCTGGAGCCCGGGGCCTCTCGTCTCGCTTGACATTGTTGTTCCTGAGTTTTTTCTAAAGTAAATTGGAGTAAAGTAAAACCTGTAATTGCAGAACATTCATTGTGCTTTGCCAGCACCTTCAGTGCTTTTGTATTTGCAGGTGACACGAGGCTACAGCAGAAGTAGTCAGCACCCCACTTCAAACCCGCAGTTCTCTACTACACCAGGGTAGCCCTTGTGGCTTTGACCCATGGGTAGGGAGGCCCAGTAGTCTGGGTCGTCATTTTGGCGCACTTTTTCTTTGGTCCTGAATTCTTTTCATCTTAATGTGACTTTCCTGAGCTTACCGGAGTTCCTCGTGAACTCCCGTATTCGCTTGGGGGGTGGGCATTGAATTATCGTCCTTCGCCTAGGCAAGTTAGGAGGTAAGGAAGTGTCCCACACATAACTCGATCCCGCTGTGGTACTGGAGAACGCAACCAGGCTTCCACTGGGGGGTTAGACGACGAAAAACTGATTTACTCTCTTAGCAACAGTTAAGAGGTTTTTGTCCCTTCAGGACTACGATTTTGAGCAAAGTTTAAAGTTTAAGGTTTTTTTTTTTAAGTTTAGTTTTGATTCCATTTATTACAATGGATATTCTTGGTGTGACATACTGTCTGTTTCATCCACTGGTGGCGAGGGATTCGAACGCAAGTCAGCAAGATTGCTAGACGAGAACGCTACCGCTGCACCCCACAGCACAAAGGGGTCGGACCTGGTCAGATACCCAGAATGAATGACTCCCCGGCTACCCCTTCTCCTCCTCAAGGAGGGGGGGCGACTCATGACCACTCTCTGACTACGAACAACGGTACCCCCACTAATGACAAAACGAGACGACCAATTTTCCAAATTCCCACCCAGAATGCAAGGTTCGCGAATGTAAACTGCGTGAATGAAAATCAGTCGCTTTTGAACATAAACCCCTTTATCATCAAAAAGGTTCTTGATGGTCAAGTGGACGGCGATTTTGATTTTGTCAAAAAATTGCGAGATGGAAGCCTCCTTGTAAAAGTACAATACAACTCCCAGATTAAGGATTTACTTAAGCTGACGCAAATTCATGATCTTCGAGTAAAAGTAGCTATTCCTATTGGCCCAAATACCTGTAAGGGAGTAATCTTTCACAGGGATTTGAGGACGATGGAAGAAAGTGATATTCTTGAGAGCATGAAGGACCAAGACGTAGTGGACGTTCAATGTATAAACAAGAAGGACGGAAATGTGCGAACGAAAACTGGACTTTTTACTTTTGCCTTGAATAAAATCCCTGAATATGTCAATGTCGGTTACGAACGTGTTCAAGTAAGACCTTATGTCCAAAACCCAATGCATTGTAATAGATGCCAAAAATTCGGACACACCTCATTAAGATGTATTGACAAAGATTAATCTAAATTGGTTTGCCGTAAATGTGCTGAAGCCCATGACACCATCACATGTACTAACCAAATTTCCAAATGTGCTAACTGTGGAGGTCCCCATCACTCAGGATCTGCCGAGTGCAGCATCCTGAAGAAGGAGACTGAGACATTGGCATATATGAGAAAGCATGAAGTTAGTTATACTGAAGCTAAAAGGAAAGTGGAAAGTTTGACACACAAACCCGATACTTCCTATGCTGCAGCGGTAACTAGCAACACCACTAGTACAAGTTATGTCAGTCAACAGCTTGCAGGTAAGGATAAGGAAATTGCCGAACTCAAACAAACCATTAAAGATTTAAATATTAAAGTTTATCAACTGACAAAATTGGTCGATCAAATGGCTGCATCAACCCAGCCTAAACATCTTAAGGAAGCTGACACCGAATCACAGTCCGGAGCGCACCTCCCCGTCCGGGCTACTCCTGTTAGGACTTCGTCTGGCTCGCGATCGGTTTCTCGAGAGAGAAGCAGATCGCAATCTGTCAGTCGTCTCCCTCGCCAGGAGGTGCAGGACATGGAGGCTTCTGTCTCCAAACCATCCCGAGAGAGGTCCCCGGGAAGCGAGGGAGAGGAGGCGCCTCCCTCCTATAAAAAGAAAATAAAAACTGGTGGACAAGGCACTTCCAAACCCCATAAAACGTAATCATCGCGTCAACCATTATACAATGGAACTGTCGAAATATTAGATCTAAAGTAAATGACCTTAAATTATTAGCCTCGTCCTATGCTCCCGATATTATAGTTCTCCAAGAAACTCATTTGACAAACCTCGTCTCTGACGAGGTCGTATCGCTCAGGAACTACCATTTATGTCGGAAGGATCGTGAGGGTAGGGGTGGAGGCGGAGTCGGCATGTACATCCACCAAAGCCTCCATTTTACAGAAGTGACTATTGATTCTACTTTGGAGTTTGTCGCTTGCAAAGTAAAAATTAATGGCACGTATCTGGCTATATGTTCAGTCTATTGTCCGCCTGATAAAGTGATAATCTATGATGATCTATTTGCTCTTCAGGAACGTCTGCCACAAAATAA
>NC_061825.1:22874860-22884860 GCF_019202785.1 Penaeus chinensis
ATATATATATATATATATATATACATAAATGTGTATATATATGTATGCATATGTATGTATGTACATTATATATATATATATATATATATATATATATATATATATATGCATATATATAATATATAAACATACATATATCTAGCTATATATCTATCTGTATATATGTATATATATGTATATATATGTATACATATGTGTGTATATAAATATATATATACACCTATACACACACACACATCCATATATATATATATATATATATATATATATATATATATATATATATATAGCTGGATACATACATACACATATAAATACAGACACACACACATAAACACGTACACCCACACACACACACACACACACACACACACACACACACACACACACACACACACACACACACACACACACACGCACACACACAGAAACACACACACACACACACACATTATACCGTGCACATAGGCACGATTTACGTAAGCCATTAGACATAGACTGGCTCGAAGCCCAGTAGAGAACCATCCACTCAGCGAAGACTTAGATGACGAGTTTGTCTGACCTTGTTTGGTCCCGGATTTCGTGCCCAGCGCTCGTCGTGTCAAGGTCGCTACCCAGCCTTCGGCTCCTCAGGGCTGGAGGGCAGGACCACGCGACCCCGCAATCAGCGCAAGGAGCGTGTGTCCGCTTACATGTGTTGTGAGTCGTATGTAAGTTGACGTTCACTGCTGTTCACCATGAACCTGGTACAAACTGGTGCAGGGTGGTCGTTGCGTCCTTTTGGCTCGCAACACGGACACAGTCTCCGAAATCCGCTCGACCTACCGCTTCCCCGACCGACCATGTCTGCAAGACCACGTGAGTACACGTTTTGGGCCTCTTTATTTCTTTTCCCTCCCTTCACCTCCCATAGATGTGTTAAGCCGTATGTGCAGTCACTCTTACGTTGGTTTTGTTGGGTAAAAGTGCTAATTGACAGCAAATGACACGTTCTCATTCTATTCTTCTGACCTAAGATCGCATTTCTGTGTAATCACGGTATGTGAATATCGTTCATTAATCAAGTATCTAATTATTTTTTCTCGTTATCAGATAATTATATTGTTTCAACTACAACGAATCTAACGAGTTCATATCATTTTATCTCATTTCTCTCCTCACCCCGACCTGACCTTACTTCCTCTTTCCCTTCCGGTCGGTGGCCAAGAGATGGCCGCTTGGTTTTCCCGTAATTTGGTTGTTGTTTTTGAACCCTGGGGATAGCAGATTCGTTACATTGCTCAGTGGTGACACGTTCTATCGGCGCTGGAACGAGAGGCGTGTACAGATGCTTCATCTATACTTTAGGTTTTTTTAATTGTTTGCCTTGTAAACTTTAAAAACTAAAATATGTTTTGGCATTATTCAGCCTTCCTTCTTGCCGACAGTCGGGGACTTATCAAAATTTATTATAAAATGTTCTATTTATTTTGTAAAACAAAGCTAAAACGGAACATAAAACGAAACATGGCACAGTAAAAAACAAACACTAAAACACAAAAGACGAAACAAATGTAAAACACGGTACAACACAAACACTAAAACACAAAAGCCGAAACAGACAAAACACAGTAAAACACAAAGCACAAACATTAAAACGAGAACCACCTTCTCTCACGTTTACTCTAACTTAATCACTTATCTCTTCTATTGCCGAGACCTCCTTCTCCTGCGCACCACAACCAGCGTCCAGCACTTGGACTGGCCTGGACCTCGAACCGCCCTGGGTGAAGGGCCGGGGACTTTTCAATGTCACCTCGGCCCGCGAAACTAAGTTTTGGTTCTCATGAGTCTTGCAAAGAAAAAGTTACAATATACATTAACATTTTCTTATTATAATAATTATGAAATAAAAGAGTGAAAATAAAAAAAAGAACCATCGTGTACATATTAAAATAAGCTCCTAACATGTTCAGTGTAAAAAGGTAAATATATAAAATGTAAAATATTCATAATAAAGTTAAGATAAAATTATAATAAGCAAAATTAATTAAAGGTTAAAAGTTTCTTTAAAAATTCGTTGTTGGTGGTCTCTTTTCCAACTAAGGTCCGTGTAAAACACTATGTAAAATAAGTTTATTAAAATAAACTAAAATAAGCTAAAAAAAAGCAAATAAAACATAAGTACAGATGACGAGGCCACGCAGGTGAATCGCTCCAGGTGGGCTTCCCGTTTTCTGTTGTCGCAGCTTCCTCACCGCGCCGGGCATCCTCACCCCAGGGGATAAAAACAGGGTTTTTGGGCTATCTAGGAGGCGTACGAGGCTGCGACCTCCTCTGACGATACGGTAGTAGGTACAGGTAAAACCGAAGTTATTCGTTCGATCGGCAACTTTTGAGTCGGTGTGACCCACAATTATGTCAGCTAATTAATGCAGGACTAGGGTTTACGCTAGAATCGTTATTCGCTTATTAATCACACCTTTCTCACCTTCTAGGAGTCGTTGGCATGTTTGGGTAAATTCCAAGCGATCGTGTGATTCGTGATAAATACCAGTAGGGCATGTCACGAGCGCCCATCGCAGATTTGCAGAAAAGAGTGGATTTTATATACATTTTTCCGGTTCGTTCGCTTCGTATAGTACGGTATTTTTGGGTATAGACCCCCCGTCGATGAAGTCTGCATGCACAGCGAGCCACGGCTACCTTGGGAGATTTGTTGACCCCTAGAAGATTGGCTTGCGAGTAAGCTTGCGAATATTTTTTCACTTCACCGTTCATTAGAGCGTACATTCTGTCGCATATCCTTAAATGATGAATGCAATGTGGTAGTTAAAATAATTTCGTATTAATTGCATCACTAGTTTATTGCATTATAGTTAAATTGAACGTTAATCTTCATGTTTGTCGTACATTTTCGCTCTGTGTGAGGTCATTCTCGCTTTCATTCTCTTTCACTGTTGCTCATACATGCACACACACACACACACACTCACTCACTCATCCACGCAGAACAAAAGATACAAACCTTTTCATTAATAGGGTTTATTGCTGTCGTAGTTGCAGGCGTAAAGATCTATGACGTATCTCTTTTGCCCGCGATTTTGACAGTCGTGACGAGTGACTAGTACATGATTTCTTATTTCATATACATATCTTCTCTGTGTGACGACAACTGGTTCAAGTAAATCCTTGTGGATTCCCGTTGTCGTTTCCCTTATCTGCTCTCCTATCTATCAGAAACGGTTGGTAGTTCAATCTACTGACGTCTCCCTCTCCTATTTTCTTCATTAACTATGTGTAAGTAAAACTAAATAAAAAAAAACACGAAAATAACGTTAAGTTGAACATTAAAAAATGCAAATGAATATCAAAAAGCGGCTGGTGGCGCTTAATATCCCCTCTCCTCTGTCGCCTTTCTTTTTCTCTTACCATCTTGGCCCTTACGTGTATAATCTGGTTCATTGATATCTGGCACGGCACCGAAAGAGGACCCTGCTGCAGAAACGGTCACCTAAGGTTGCTGTGGGAAGGACGCCATCGGAAGATCGCCATAATCGTCAGAGCAGGTATTAAGCCGCCCCATGATGTGGAAGGGCGCCGCCTGCCGGGACGCCCGTAGATCCACCGAAGGACCAGGAACTCGCCAGCGCAAGTACCAGTCGCCTCATGGACCTGTGCAAAACCTTCGAGGACGGACGGATTTTCCAAGGACCAGGACGAAAAAGACGACAAGAACGAGCAGCCATGAAGATACACCAGGGACAGCGCACGAGAGAACGAAATAACCAGTATATCGGTTCCAACCAAGTTGGGTCACCCTTGAGGCAAATCTAAGGCACCTCGAGGGCGAGGCGTTAATAGGTGGCCGAGAAATATACCGTGTACATAAGCACGATCTGTGTAAGCCAATAGACATAGACCACGTGGCCGTTTACCACGTGGCTCGATGTCTAATAGAGAACCATCGACTCAGCGAGGGCTTAGATAACGAATTTGTCTGATCTTGTTTGACCCCGGGGTCGTACCGCAGCAATCAACGTGCCTCTGGCCTCTCAGGGCTGGAGGGCAGGGCCACACGACCCCACGGTCAACTCTTACCTTAAGACTCGTCTCGTGTGTTCCCATCTCTGTGGTGTACTCTTCCGTAATAAAGAAACACGTCCGTTAAACAACTATTACCGCCCTGCTAGCCACTCTATACAGTTTACACACACACACATATATATATAGATGGATACATACATACACATACGCACACACATATATATATAGGCACACACACACACACACACACACACACACACACACACACACACAAATACATATATATATATATATATATATATATATATATATATATACATATATATATATATATATACATATATATATATATATATATATATATATATATATATATGTGTGTGTGTATATATATATATATATATATATATGCATATATATATGTATATATATATATATATATATATATATATATATATATATATGTGTATATATGTATATATATACATATATATATGTATGTATGTATGTATATACATACATATATATATATATATATATATATATATATATATATATATATATATATATATATATATATATATATATATATTATATATATATATATATATGTGTGTGTGTGTGTGTGTGTGTGTGTGTGTGTGTGTGTGTGTGTGTGTGTATGTATATATATATATATATATATATATATATATATATATATATATATATACATATATATACATATATATTCGTTTCTGTTATAAGACTTGGATGTTAAGTATGATTTTAAAGTACGATTTTTTTTCCAGACTGTGACAACAAGACAGTGTTGATTTATTCAATAATTACTATGGCTCCGTTGCCTTTGATACACACATCTAATGAAGGCTTAGCAGGTACTACAGAGGAAAAGCTTTCGCGCTGCTACCTTTTCGTCATCAAAGTTATCGCACTCATCAACAACATTATGATTATCGCCGGCTTTATAATTAGCATTAGCACTATTGCACTGGACAATAAAATGAATATCAGAACTAATGTAGGTGAGTGTGGCATTGTGAAGCTTTATGGGGACATCCACCTATGTTTTAATTAAATGGCAAATAAGTGTAAGTAGATGTATCACAAGGGAGACTATATACACACACACTCTATGTACGTGCCTCAGATAATCACGTGAATTTGCTTTTCCTTAATGAAAGCTGGTTTAAGTCTTTGGTCGTAAAGATGGTAGTGAGTCCCAATTTTTATATTGTCAAGTATTTTCCAAGCATCCTTGAATTCAGGTCTAGTTGATTCTTTTTACGATTCGTTTTCCTTAAAAGCAGAATCAAGAAAGGTTGCCTTGAATGATGGTTAAGGGGTGGCGTGACATTTCTTGCTAAGTCGATATGAGAGTACAGTAGTAATACCGAATTACATGGCTCTGGAGGCAATATGATATTGTTCCCTAGAAAGTCGATACCAACCATGAATTACGACATCTCTATCAGAGTCCCTCTATTTAGGGAGACGGTCAATAATTGCCCCTATGGTGAAGGATAACATGAAGGAAGTCAGACTGATAAGTATGCTGCACGACTTAGATATGAGTGGGAAAAGAAACGCTGTGTGTTTATCACTTTTTAAACAGAAGCATTAGCTTTACCAAGAGCACAAGAGGCATGACAGGAGTGTTACTGTAGAGTTACATTTGCAGCAAAGTTACTCAAGCTGAAAGAAAACGTGCATTCACTGCTATATTAATTTTCACCTTTTTAGCTGTAGACGTCCTTCGAATCTTGGCGGGGATAAGAGGCTGTCTCTAGATAATCTGCACACGCTGAGAGTAGAGACATGCATATATGTAAAACATCTACAAAATCATTCCGAATCTTTAAGTCTGGGGAAGCGAAACGAAGTCATTAGTCTTGCTCCCGGCTGGACCTACGCCTCCCTCCATATCGCCATTACAGGAAGGGATTTCCCTCCCTCTCTTATATCGTTGTTTGTAAGGTCTTACAAAAAAGCTTTCAGTGTTCAGTGATATTGTCCACTTTGAGATCTAACTGATAAATCTTACATCGAGGATCAGTCTGAAGCACATCGTTTTGTACTTCATTCTCAAGAGTGCTTCCAATAAAGCTGAAGCAAAATTCTTGCATGGTATCTCGCCCATAAGAAAGCTTCAGTTAAGGAAATACTAAAAGAAAAAACAACATGCTCAAATCAAATTGAAACAATGTTTACCGGGGTCACTGGACCAATGTCCCAAATCGTTTGCCAAACCGGGCTTATGCCTATTCGTTTTTATGTTTCAGCATATGAATCTGACAAAAAAAAATTCAAGATCCACAATCTCCGCTTCTCAATGGAGGGAACGTGATGAGAATAAAATTGACGTAATTAGGTATTATACGTATTGTGCATCGCGATAAAAGGCGATACATATAGTGTACAAGTTATATTAGAAAAGACAGCGGTTTCAGGAGATAAACAAACAGAACAGAAATGCTAAAAGCAGACAGGAACGGATTATTGAATGAAAAACAGTGAAAGAGAAAGAGGATGAGGGCTGATCAGTCGAAGGCCAAGCAAGGAAAGGGAAAAGGAAACAAATAATTACCGTGATGAGAAACATTCAGATTAATGGGGAAAAGGAATGGATCCAGAATGAAAAAGATAGTGTTCATGCCAAGGAGATATATATAGATGATATCAAATACACCATATAACGCGTTGACAGTGAAGGACATTGCGTTGTTCACGTGGAAGGTGAGCTTAGAGGTCGACGTTTCGTGTGACTGCCGCCTGCGAAGTTTATTTAATAGTTAATTACTGTAGAGGTTTCTTGTTTCACAGGCGACGGGTAACTAGGAGATTTTAGCGTTTTCAAGTCTCTAGATATCAATTAATTTGGTGTATCCCACTCTATCAATTCTCAACTTTTCGGTGTATAACTTTACCACTGCTATTTTAATTTTGTGAAAAGGGAGGTAAAGGTGCTTACGAGAAGTGGTGGTAGTGATTAGGATGACCGACTGATCAATAACATCCAAGGAGAGCGCCGAAGAAATAGTGAATAATTAAGTCTAAAACCCTTGCTTGTAAGTTAGAAAAGGCAAAATATGTTTTGAAGCAGTGCAATATGTTTGCAACTATGGTTGCTTCCATATAGGAACTTGACTCATATAATGATATCTGTATTCTCTAGAGGAGCACTCGTCTACACCCTGTGTATACTTGTTTGCCATTTTTCATCGGCAAATGAAAATATTTTTGTTGTTACTTTCGTTGAAATGCAAATAACCACTATGGCATGGACGATGTGTCTCGGAATTTCTCAGCGACTTAACGATCAAATATAGTTATTAGAGATCATTGGCCAGGCTCCATGGAACCATAACCTGCTACGTGTTGGCTGCCTTGCCATTTGGAAAGATTTATGCGCGTGGCATTATGCCTTGGCGTGTGATAGAGTTATTTTCAGCAACGATGAATGGTTCAACTAGGAGATTTAAAGTGTCGAGTATTCTTGCCCTTTCAAGATAGGAGCCGAATATGGAATGAACGCTACAATCATCTTGCACCTTCCAGTTAGGAAGTTTTCAAAACAGACTTGTGTTAAAAGTATACCTACGGAAAGATTATGCATGCGAAAATTTACGGATTAACACAGTTATGCACGAATGTACATGTGCAAATCCATATTGTTTATAGCTTGTATGCACTTAAGTTCGATGTTACATGTTTCCATTGGTGATGTAGTATTCTTCTGTAAGAGGTTACAGAAGTTATTGACGCCCATACCATCTTCTATATCGGAAAATGAAACAAAGAAGACTTCGCTCTTTCCATTTTCAAAATTGGGAAAGGCTGGTGGCCGGCGGGAGGAGAGGATGGCTCCCTCCACGAGTGTATCGCCACCAACGCATTAGATATTAGTCAGCATATTTGAATACAGTCTTACACTGATTTTCTCTGCTTTTCATTACCCATGGAAAATAATACTTTGTAAAATATATCAATAGCAATAACAATTAAAAAGGAAGTAGTAATAATAATAATCAAATTTGCAAGCTTACCTTTTGCCAGGTGAAAACTCTACAAATACTCATTCCACTTCAGCGGTAGGCACCTGTCGTATACTTTTCAATCTCATCAAGCATGCCTTTCAGTACAAGAACACGATATGCCATTAACGCCCCTTTGCCATCAGCGATACATCATGGGCCAGCAGGGGCACTGATCAGCAACTCGTATTGCATTTTCTTCCACCTAAGATCTTCACCTGCAGACTGGTAGATACATACATACATACATACATGCATACATACATATATATACATATATATGTATACATACATACATACATACATTGTGGGGTTTTTCTACCATTTATACAAATATATATATATATATATATATATATATGAGTGTGTGTGTGTGTATGTATATATATATATATATATATATATGTGTGTGTGTGTGTGTGTGTGTGTGTGTGTGTGTATATATATATTTGTATAAATTGTAGAAAAACCCACAATGTAAACTTAGATTTATTGAAAGTGAGACAACAGATTCGGAATCCACCTGGATTCCATCCTCAGGTCTGCAGAGGAAAGGTTGTTGTTGTTAATGATTTGCGAAGTTCTAGCTTCGCCCGGGCCTTCTAAATATGGCCCGGCAAGAGGAAAGGGAGAGGAGGGGGTATAAAACAGAGAGAGGAAAAGGCAACGCGAGGCAGGTGAGGACAGACAGACGGAAACGAAGGGAGGTCAGATCAGGTCGGTCAGGACTGTGTGCAGGGTGGCCGGCGTACGGGAGAAGGCGGAGGATGTGGGAAGCGAGGAGACTGTCGGCAGGATAAAAGCGGCTGTTCAGGTTGAAATTATGCAGCAGTTTAATTAAGGAGGATTCCACCAGTCTGCGGGCGTGGACGTCAGCAGAAGGAAAGACAATTCGCGCCGCTGACCAGTCCATCTGATGGCCTGTATCCCACTGACAGCAGAAGAGAGCGTTGTTGTTGTGTCCCCTGGAAACAGGGTACTTATGTTGAAACAGGCGCTTAGTGAGACTGGCGCCTGTCTTGCCAAAGTAGTTTGTCACAGGAGGTACAGGGAATAGCATAGGTCCCCACCTTCGAGGAAGAGGGTGGGCTGGTGTGGACCAGGTTACGACGGAGAGTGTTCACCTGGCGAAAGATCAGCTGAGAGTTGAGTTGAGAGTGTGAAGAAGGCGGCGGAGAGAGTAGATCTCCTCAGTGTAGACAAGGCTGAGGATGGGCAGGTGAGGAGTCTCTTTAGGAGAGGAGTCGTGGTAGAAGGTACGCCGTGCCCTGGATAATGCGGCGTCGAGAACATGACGAGGGTAGCCCAGTTTAGAGAACGAACGACGCAGGAAGTCGATCTCTCCATCCATGTACTGGGGGGTCACAGATGCGGAGGGCGCGGAGGAACAGCGAAGTGGCAATACCTCTCTTTACATGGAGAGGATGGTATGAGAAGAAGTGTATGTACATACCACTATGCATTGGCTTGCTGTTTATGGAGAAGTAGAATTGGTCAGCAAAGCGATGTACTAGGGTGTCCAAGAAAGGGAGCTTGTTGTCAACCTCCCATTCCACCTTGAAACGGAGAGAGAATTCAGCTGGGCCAGGAAGTCCGAGAACAGGGCAGGGTCATGAGGCCAGAGAGCGAAGACGTCGTCAACATACCTCAGCCATACCGTCGGACGAAGGGAGACGGAAGGGAGAAGCTCAGACTCGAAGAATTCCATAAAACAGGTTAGCCAAGACCGGAGAGAGGGGAGAGCCCATGGCAACGCCAAGACCGGAGAGAGGGGAGAGCCCATGGCAACGCCAAGACCGGAGAGAGGGGAGAGCCCATGGCAACGCCGGAGGTCTGGGAGTAGAAGCGACCCTTAAAGGAAAAGGAATTCGACACACACACAGACGAATCAGCTGGAGGAAGACGTCTGTGGGCTGAGGGAGACGAGGATCCTCTGGGGG
>NC_061825.1:22904860-22909860 GCF_019202785.1 Penaeus chinensis
CACTATATGCAGACCGTGCACTCTTTCCTCTCGGCCACCTTGAAGTTCATTAATATTTTACTGACTCACGTGATCTCTTTACCATATCACTTCTAACATTTCTCTCTTCCTGAGAAACCCTTCAATGGAAACTTCCCCAAGTTCACATAACAGACTTCCCTCACCCGTACATCGACCCCACCGTCTTCCCCTATTTTTTCCCTCATCGTCCCTCACACCCTCCGTGGCTTTTCCATTCCCCTTCTCTCCTTCATATTCCTCCCACCTTTCTCATTCGGTTTCTTTTGCAAATATAGTCGCTTCAGAGTTCTGGATGACCTTGATTGGTTTTATATCTTTTTAGTGACGCGCCCGAATAGTAATGTGAATAATTATATTCCTTTGGTCGTGAAACAGAATGATCTCCTTTTCACATTATTATTAGTCTAGAGAAAAATAATTTTGCTTTTAGATTAGCAAGTCATTGGTGTCGTTAGCACTGGTTTATCTCGCGCCGAAAGTCCATTTCCTGTTTATAATTTGCTTTGCTGATATTCACTCATGAAGTCAACCAAAATAGTTTTTAAGCAGGCCTTCATCTCGCACCCACTGAAAGGCGGGACCTTCGTCTTTCATATTGCAATATGTACATGTGTTTGGTTGGCTGCCTCGGCCTTCTTCGGCGGAGCATTCTTCCACAAGGATGCAATGGTGTCTCTCTTGAGGCGAAACCTAAATGTTTTACGTGAATGTCTGACCGACAGGATGGGATCACAGCACCTACTTTGTTGATTCCTTTATTAATCACCGATATTACCTGCTATTTCATGAGAGTAGTTGATCAACGGGAGACAGTGCAGTGTAATGCGGCCCTTTTCTCATGCGGGACTCTGAACCACATTTTCTTCCTGTTAACTTACAACAGATAAGGCCCAATTATCACCCTTGAGGGAAGTGGGTGTAACGCAAGGTCCTGTGTGGTTTATTTAAGTTAAGTCATAGATTTCCCTGATGCCAAGAAGAGCTCACGGAACCCCTTGGGGTACTGGCACCATAGTTAGGCGGTCTTCACGATATTTGGACCCACTCGTGAGTGTTCTGTTGGTTTCTGTCAGTTGTTGAAGATTTAGGTCACGCATGCCTTAAAAAAGGCTGATTGATTGTAGATTTAAAATCTACCTTCTGGTATAGAATATTTTGATAGAGAAATGGTATGGAAAACCCGTGAAACAATCAAAGGATATTTTAAAAAACGAGACTTCAGTGTGACTTACAACCCTCAACGTTGTTTCGTGTTTGTCATGTCTTGAACTACCCATTGTGTACCGAAATGTTTAAGAAAGTATGTTGAGGAGCTACGATGGAGATAATAGGGGGGAGGGGGGGCTGTAAGCTGGCTCATT
Source organism: Penaeus chinensis (assembly GCF_019202785.1). Taxonomy (NCBI): domain Eukaryota; kingdom Metazoa; phylum Arthropoda; class Malacostraca; order Decapoda; family Penaeidae; genus Penaeus; species Penaeus chinensis. The sequence goes on from NC_061825.1 coordinate 22,906,243, forward strand.
TGAAATGGTTTGCTGTTATTTAATAAGTTAAAATTTGCATAGACGCCGGTTGTTATTACAGGGACTTTTAGGTTACTTTCGGTTAAGCAGCTTAGTGTCGGATGTCTAAATCTTGATGAAGAAATGATAATGTAATGGCAACAAAACAGTGCTTAGAGTAACAAATAAAAAGTGAAAGCATTGACAGTCAGACGCATATTTCTGTTGCTATCCCAAACTACTCCCACTATTTAATTGCGAATATATTTCCACTGAAATGTATTCGCAATTTAAGAGACTCTCCTGTCGCTGTCACCGCACATTTACTTTACTTTCTTCGCAATTTCTTTTCAGGCAAGTTGTTACAGACATATGTGCCTTGTCAGTTGGATGTAGGCTAAGGAGAAGAAAAAAACTTGAAGCATAAAATTCATTATTAGAATGAGTAGTTATTGGTTACCGAACAGGGCAGTAAACCTGAAAGCCATACATACCCGTTCTCTTTATGAAGAGTAATTCAAGCCAGAGATATGTGACTTTCTTATCTTTGAACAACACTGGTTCCGATGTTCTTATAATTGATCTCAAAAGAATCCAAGGTATTACGCTGACTTGACATTCAGATATTCAGCTTTTCAAGAAGATATTTACAAGAAACCCAAGTGAAAGATGGCAATTTTTTTCTTGAACTCTTGCCATATCTTATAGAATTTTTGGAGGGAAAAATCTCGGAGGAAGCACGAATGGGTGTTCGGGTAGGAGGCGAGAAAGGTTTATGGAAGGAATAGAGTCATAAGATTTAGAATATCCTCATGCCAGTAATTTCCGCCCATTCCTTCCCTTCTCAGGACTTCCCACCGTGTGTTTACTTTACCTCCGGCGAGAAAGTAAACACGGGAAACACCGTATGGCGAATTATGTCCACCTCAGTAATTTCTCGAACAACAGTGAGCTTTCTCAGACAACTTTATGTAACAAAGCGTGTAGTCTAGATACGTTTACGGTTCCCTGAACTTTTATTTTCATTATAAGTATTCGTAGATTTACAATTAACACACCACGGTTGTATTCTTCAACATTCTTCCTAAAGTATAAACAGATTTACGCAATGCCCTTGGTGATCTGTTTTATGATGTGAAAAGCAGGTTTGCCATGCATTCTTAGATTTTTTTTTTAAATATCACAACTATGTTTATTTTGTTACTAATCGACAAAAATAATTATCAAAATACATGCGCACATACGCAAAAGCCCACACCTTTGCGGGGAATCAACTGCTCTGAAATTACAGAAGAAGAAAGGCAGCGCTTTTTTTCATTCATTCTCTTTCCTAATCTCCTTTTCATAAGTCATTGTATTTTACGATCGCAGTAACGGTGCGACAGAACAAAAATAGTTAAAGGACAGGTCCTTAGAATATGGTTCAATGGTTCAAAATCTTGTGATATATTGTGGCAAGGTTATGAAACGCTACTCTTCGCAGCTCAAAAAATAAAAATCCGGAAGACAGCTACTGAATATCTGAGAAAATTGTCTTATACTCAAAGGTGTTATTTATATCAGACTAGTTGACGATGATGGCACCTCTATAAAAAGTGAAGTTCAGACTGTACATTTTCTAGAACTTTTATAACTTATGATATCGTGATATAAGAAAGGAAGAAATATGTTGTAGAATGCGAAAAGCAGCAACATTCTCTCACATGCCCACAAGCGGTGACTGTGTGAATATAAATTCCTTGGTAATGCTGAAGCCCGGGGCAAAAATACTGATGCAACTCGTGAAGTTTTCGTATACAGTTTGCATGACTTTTTCATACTTATGCATTGAAACAGGATTGCTACAAATTATGTTAATAGCATAATGTGAAAGTCAAACATTGAGATTGCACACGATGCAATAAGGAGTGAATAAACGAAGATTAGACATACAATGCACATCCGAAAAAACACCAGACGATACATGTAGGTAAACCGCGCCGGTTGCGGAAGCAGGCAAGGAACGCCTCGAACAATAGGCCCGGGGTGAGCAACAGCGGGGCTCACGTTCCCCGCAACCCCTTGCGCCGCCGTTCCGCCCGGGGACCCCTTTGTTGTATCGCGCCCGGGGGAGTAGGTTGATGTTACCGGATCGCGACGCAGCCATCCACTCCCATCCGCGCTCCGTCTCACCCTTTTCGACTCGTAATTTAATTCCATAGTGGCAGTAGAAACATCATGCAGTTGAAGCACCGTAAACATTTCAGCTTGTATTTTTACTACGTCACGGTAATTGGCAGAATGATTATAGCTGCAGCTGTCAACATGGGTTGACGATTGTATTGATCTTGTAAACAGCTAGTTTAATAAATACATGAAACAGTAAAAGGATGACTGTTGGACATTATTATATTTATAGAGGGTCACTTTAACCGTATGGGATCAGATAGTACCTGTCGGCATTTGTCTTAGGTCTAGTCTCGTCCTCTCACGGCGAAAGGAATACAGGCTAAGGGAAAGGCAATCATTTACTGCTGCTCCAGCTCTAACGAAACAAAAAGTTTTTTGTTATATTACTACAATGGGCGTGGATCTACTCCTGGAGTGCCATTTTAGAGGCAAAACAAGGTGTGTGTGTGTGTGTGTGTTGTGTGTGTGTGTGTGTGTGTGTGTGTGTGTGTGTGTGTGTGTGTGTGTGTGTGTGTGTGTGTGGGGCTATTGTACTTAAGGAAACGCGATAGTGAGCGCTGTAGGTTTTCAATTCCATATAATATTTACTTAGTACGAAAGAATAATGTGCGGATGTGCGGATCGTTTCTTTTGCAGATCATAGCATGAAGTTGAAACACCAGTGATTTTTCTCCGCCGTCTGGACTCTTCAGCATTTGTGTCCACTATGTTCCGGGAGATGCTTTGCCTCTTTTTTATTACTTTACAGTAGAATCAGTTATATTTTAGCGTTTCTTTATTTACGAAGCACATACAAAATTATGCAGTTAACAAAATAAGTATAGAATTAGTAATTATCTTAAGGTAGTCCTAATGTCAGTGGATTGTTTTAGCTTCGGCTTTGTCAACAAAAAAAATCCCTCTTGTTGCTTCGTTTGACACAACCTCTTTTACTGTCAGGTATTATAGCTTCTGTTGCGGTGCACAGACGGCACTCGATATCTATCGTCACCCCAATGTTCAACATTTCTATTGGTTATCGAACACTGCCCATAACTTTCTTGAATCAGGAAGAAGCTGTTGCACATTCCTAGATTTCTTTATTTATAATTCTTCACTCAAAGCATGCAGATTTGTACTTTGAGAAAGAATGCATATAGCTGACCTAACTGGAGGTTACTTAAGCGCAAAACTGTCTCACTTCGCGGTGCCCTTCACGAAAGTGCCTCTCGGAGATGACCGCGATCAGGAGAGACAGAAGGGTCTTGGGACGTTACGTTCGAAAGGCAGTTTAGGGTTATGGGGCTAGAAACCTATAGAGGCTGCCACCTGCGTCTCAGACACCAGTGCAAGGTCTAGACTTAGGTAGTTGAGTATTCGATCTTAAAAGGAATTCAAATTCCTTATACTCGTGTGGGACAGATAAGGATATTATATAGGTTGGGATACGTGCCATGTGGGGGAATAGCAGTGATTTGATTTTGTTTAGAA
>NC_061825.1:22914860-22917360 GCF_019202785.1 Penaeus chinensis
TAAATTTTCAAAATCTGACGATAAAGATTTTAAGCGGTGGATCACAAAGTAACCACCTTGGGCTTTGCAATATTGGCAGAGAAGGGAAGAAAGTTTACGAAAAGAAATCAGCAGGAATACGCCCCCCTCCCCTCGCACCTCACTTTGTTACGTCCCTGTTAAGGTACCTAGTCTTCTCCTGAGGAGGTTTCGAAAAATATTTAGGGATAGACAGACATACAGCCAGATACACACACGCACACACAAACACACACATGTGTGTGTGTGTTTGTGTGTGTGTGTGTGTGTGTGTGTGTGTGTGTGTGTGTGTGTGTGTGTGTGTGTGTGTGTGTGTGTGTGTTTATATATATATATGTATGTATATATATGTATATATCATCTGTCTATCGACACACACTCACCCCGCTCTCCTCTCTCTCTCCTCTCTCTCTCCTCTCTCCTCTCTATCCTCTCTTTCCTCTCTCTCTCCTCTCTCTCCTCTATCCTCTCTCCTCTCTCTCCTCTATCTCCTCTATCTCCTCTCTCTCCTCTCTCTCCTCTCTCTCCTCTCTCTCCTCCCCCCTCTCTCCTCTCTCCTCTCTCCTCTCTCTCCCCTCTCTCTCACTCTCACTCTCACTCTCACTTTCACTCACTCTCTCTCTCTCTCTCTCTCTCTCTCTCTCTCTCTCTCTCTCTCTCTCTCTCTCTCTCTCTCTCTCTCTCTCCCTCTCCCTCTCCCTCTCCCTCTCCCTCCCCCTCCCTCTCTCTCTCTCTCTCTCTCTCTCTCTCTCTCTCTCTCTCTCTCTCTCTCTCTCTCTCTCTCTCTGAATGTGTGTGTGTATCTCTCTCCCTCTCTCTCTCTCTCTCTCTATCTATCTATCTATCTATCTATCTCTCTCTATCTCCCTCTCTCTCTGAATGTGTGTGTATCTCTCTCTCTCTCTCTCTCTCTCTCTCTCTCTCTCTCTCTCTCTCTCTCTCTCTCTCTCTCTCTCTCTCTCTCTCTCTCTCTCTCTCTGAATGTGTGTGTATCTCTCTCTCTCTCTCTCTCTCTCTCTCTCTCTCTCTCTCTCTCTCTCTCTCTCTCTCTCTCTCTCTCTCTCTGAATGTGCGTCTCTCTCTCTCTCTCTCTCTCTCTCTCTCTCTCTCTCTCTCTCTCTCTCTCTCTCTCTCTCTCTCTCTCTCTCTCTCTCTCTCTCTCTGAATGTGCGTCTCTCTCTCTCGCTCTCGCTCTCTCTCTCTCTCTCTCTCTCTCTCTCTCTCTCTCTGATTGTGCATGTATATATGCCTTACTGTAGTCAGAGTAAGATTCACAGAGCCAGCGACTAAACTTTACTAAGAACTACAATGAAAATGTCGGGAAAACGAAATGGAGACGGAGAGGTTCGGGAGCGCGCCGTTAATGGATAGGAATGGAGGTGGAATTGGAATGGAGTTGAAGCCCACTGTGTATCCGAGCGCTGAAATAATTGATTTAGAGATTATTCAATTTGGGTGATTGTGCCTTTGTAGTTTTCAATACAAGTATTATCACAGGGAAGGCAGGTGTGTGTTTTTTTGTTTTTCATTTTCATATGTATGCGTGTGGATACCATTATGTATTCCGTGCTAGTACATATTTTATATGTGTTTATGCAGTGTGTCTGTACAGATGAAGCATTCACAAATCTTGCTTAAGTGGGTTGAGGCCTTAGTCGGGCACAAACGGTCTTTGCCACCTGCCTTCCGCGCCTGCGAGGCCTAACGGAAGGGAAACCACAGTCGGCCATAACGCTGAAAGCCTCATGGCGGAGAGCCCTAGCCTATTGTTTATTTTCGGGCCAGGAAATACAATTTGGTTCTTCCGGAGGCTTGGATCCAACCCTCTCTCCGGACGTGTTCGTGTGAAATTTTATATTTTGCCACAAATAGGATGTGAGAACTGGTGATGTATGCAATGTGATATTAGTAAAAATGGAATGGTTGTTTGTGAACACAGTTTATTCTCACACAGGTGAGGACAAATTAAAAATATAAAAGTATGTTAGCACGACAGACCAGCGACAAGGTCGAAATACACACCGGCGGTATTCTAAAAACTGGCATTATTGGAAAAAATACGCAACAGAAAAAAAAAACATTGCTCAAAGAACTAATATGTCAACTACTTTTTATGTACAGTAGTGTAAGAAAATTATCTGTTATTGGCCTAGTTGTGCTGTTAATATCTACTGATGTCGGCCCTTGCATCCAAAAGTCATTAAGCTGGCATCTGAACGTTGCCAACTAGCTTGACATTACTCCGTTTATCTTAGAAAGTAATTTCGTTCAATATTTCAAGCAGCGGCTTTACATCTGTACTCATTTGGTATCCGACAATGCGAAGAAGGTTCGTCTGCTCCAGAGGTATCGCTTACTCTCGCCCTTACCACTTATCAAGGGACCAACAGCGTAACCTGACCGCGGGTCCCCTCCGACCACTGCTAGCGCGCGACGAGCGATGGAGGCACGGGACGTCGTCGCTCAAGTCTTGATGAACTAA
>NC_061825.1:22922360-22924860 GCF_019202785.1 Penaeus chinensis
ATGTTGTCGACTCGGCCGGCTATTTTTGTTTACCTGGGACAAAGGAACACAGTAATCTAATGCTCATGGCTTATGACCGAATTCCTTATTGATATATACAACCAAATACAAAGCATGTTGTCGTCTCCCTAAAGATGACCAAAAGTTTGTAAAGTTCCAAGCTTGGGATGTTGCATTTCATTCTAGTTATGTCTCTATAGAAAAAAAAATAAGTGAACTTTGTTTCCATGCACCATCCGGACACTAACCTGATATCGTGGAGGGTCATTCCAGTGAATGTTCGGTTGCCACTGTAACAGGGAAACTGTAAGCATGGCATCCGTGTCTGCCTGAACGATGCCCGGGGGTGACGAGCCTTGTCTCGTTCAGGTGAGGCAGTCGATTAGTTTCAAAGCCGCTCCCACCTTCAGCAATGGCGCAAAGATCTTCGTCCTTCTTAATTTGCGTTTCATTCCCTTTCATAGTTTTTACATAAAGTATTTTTTCGTCCCATTATACTGCCATTCTCATCCTCATTGTAGCAATATTCTCAATATAATCTCCGTCTCTAGTGTTCATTTCTCAGCGCATTTAAAACCGTACTTCCCCTTCAGGGAAGACAACCGTCCTCCTCTGCCTCCACTTTCATTCCAACTTTCCTTCTGTTACATTCATAATGCAGCCGCCCCCACCCCCGCCGAGGAGGTACACAGCGGTGTGTTGACGTAGCGGCAAGACGCCCCTGCCTCGCGCGACGAGTGTTTGAGGACCGCGGGTGCCTGGCGTCTTTGTTCCTCCCTGAGCATCATTCTTCCGCGTGCTGATCCCGAGGGATTTCCCTCGTCCCCTCTCTATCTCCCTCTCTCCGTACTCTCTACTTTCTGCCAGTAGTGCTTCTTCTCCGTTCTTTTACGCTTATACATTCTCTGATCATTCATGTTCCATTTAGGCGTGCTTCTTTATCTTTCTACATATCTGTCTGCAATTTGAGTGGAAAACAGCCAAAATATCGCCCACTTACTGCTTATCAAGGTTCTAGCAGAACCTTGATAATAACAGCACGTAAGTGAGAAGGATATATAGATATAAAAATGTGCGTATATATATATATATATATATATATATATATATATGTGTGTGTGTGTGTGTGTGTGTGTGTGAGTGTGTGTGTGTGTGTGTGTGTGTGTGTGTGTGTGTGTGTGTGTGTGTAGAGAGAGAAAGCAAGAGGGAGAGGGAGAGAAAGAGGGGCAGGCGTAGGGCCGGATGACGGGAAGGAAGGCATGGCCAAGGCAGGGCGAGCGTAACAGACACCCGCAGGTGAGGCCGATCCCGCCCCTCCCTCACGGCGCCCGAGACACAAAACCTGGCCCGGCCTGCCACGCCCTCTGTCAACAGCCCGCTTGTGGGACGTGTTCTCCGTCGCGGTAGTCGAACTTCGGGCGTGTCATGTTTATTCAGTTTCCTTGATTCTTGCCATTCTTTGTTTTGGTTGTACTACTCCCTCTCTCATTTGAAAATGATAATCTCATTTTCTTCAATTACACACACACACACACACACACACACACACACACACACACACACACACACACACACACACACACACACACACATACATACATATATATATATATATATATATATATATATATATATATATAAATGTGTGTGTATGTGTGTGTGTAGAAGGTATATATATATACATATATATATATATATATATATTATATACATATGTATATATATATGTATATATATACATATAATATACATATATACATATTCATATACATATACATATACATATACATATTCATATACATATACATATACATAAAATATATACATATATACATATACATATACATATTCATATATATATACATATACATATACATATACATATACATATACATACATACACCAGGAGTATCTTGATTGGAGAGGGGATTAGCTTAGCCGGAAAGCTACCAGTAAGCTCTTCTAGCATGGCCTAAGTAATAACAAAACGAAAGCCTACTCGCTACGCCAAGGTATATAAACACACACACACACACACACACACACACACACACACACATACGGTATATATATACACACATATGTGTGTGTGTGTGTGTGTATGTATGTATGTTTGTATGTATGTATGTATGTATGTATGTATGTATGTATGTATGCATGTGCGTGATTGTGTGTATGTGTGTGTGTGTGTGTGTGTGTGTGTGTGTGTGTGTGTGTCAGTTTGTTAGTTAGTTTGTTTGTATGTGTGTATAAGTATATATATACATATATACATACATATATATATGTATACACTCATACACACACACACATATATGTGTGTGTGTGTGTGTGTGTGTGTGTGTGTGTGTGTGTGTGTGTGTGTGTGTGTGTGTGTGCATATATACACATATACATACATGCATGTGTGTGTGTATTTTTTTTTTTGCATTTTATATATATATATATATATATATATATAATGCAAAAACTAGCTTTACATTGTTTGTGTCTCCGCGCG
>NC_061825.1:22957043-22959543 GCF_019202785.1 Penaeus chinensis
AATGCTAGCTAAGCAAGGGGGATAGCCAGCGTAAGAAGGATGCAGAAGTGAACGCTATAGAAATATGTAATATGTGAAGGTAGTTCAGGTTGCAACAAGGATGTAGACGCACAAGGGCGTAATTAGCTATATAATTGCCAAGACAGCTGCTTGTGGACCATAAATTACGAGTCGTAAAAGTGTAACGAGATGGCCACTGGAGAAGCTCGCATCCCTCGAGGTCGCCATCGCGCTAGACGAGTCTCGCTTACGATTCGCGAAATCTCAATTCCACATGTCGGAGCGGAATCGCGTTCTCGGGCAGAGGGGCTTCGAGGCTTATGGCAGTAGGACGGCCCACGCCGCGCCGGTGACTGCAGGTGGCGAGGCACTTGCGGAGTGAGGAGGGTCTGCGGGGGGGGGGGGGGGTCTAGAAACAGGGCGAGTGATGTTGGTGACAGTTAAAAACAAAGCCATCGAGAATAATAGTGATCCTCAGAGGGACAGTAACTGTGATACTAACGATTTGAAAGAAAACAGATCGTGAAAGTAATTATAATAAGTGTAACTATAACAATAATGTCAACAATGATGGTACTCATTATAAAAGCAAAAGCAATAATGAAAACCATAAATGATATTGACAATTTCAGTGCTTTAAGCAATAATAATGAATTGTAATAATAGTAGCGAAGAACTAAACATAACGGCGGTAAATTTAGTGGCTAATAAAAAAGGAAAGAACAACTAGACGTAAATGTGTTTAAATAAAGTCAAAATGGCTGTAGCTCATGGGGTTTTATTTCAAGATGGCTGTTTAGTATGACATTGTTTTGGATGAGTGACAGCACCGCTTATTCTATTCCTGTCCTAAAACTTCAAAATTACTTATTTTAATAGGGAGGCCGGATGTTTTTTTTTTTCTTATTTTTTTTCTTTTTTTTTTTTTACCCTCTTCAGTTCGAGGAGTTTTCCCATTTGCTAATACATGGTGATTTTTCCGATTAGGAATGCGCAGACTGCTGTTCTCGTACGGCTGAGACGCCTGCTCTCGGATGTAATTTTCCTGCCGTCTCTTCACGGGCAGCTTCCGTGTCAGTTTGCTGTTTTTCTGACTTCCTCTCCCTTTTAATCGCGAATTCCCGATGGAAAGAAATTTCCCAGATATTGATTTCCTGCTATGTTGGTCTGTCTTCAAGTATCCCTCAAGAAAAGGTTAAGCTTTGTCCCTGGGATAGACATTTTCTCTTCAGTATACCCAGGTCCATCCGCCTTTTCGCTTCTCCGAATATGACTTACTCAAGAATAAAATCCTATCGTCTCAATAACCCTCGATCAACATTAACCTATTTGCATAGTTAAGCCTTCAGGACTGTAGCACAGCTTACGTCGCAATAGACCAGTTAATTAAGGCTACCAGAATGAGGCCTCGCCGATTGTGTATATCCGACTAAATCATCTCGGGAACAAATTGCTCTTCGGAAAACCCGATTATATATCGAGCACAAATAGGGAAGTCAGTATACCCGACGTAGGGGAAAATGACGTCATAAATCGTCGCTCATTTCCGGAGAGCGACGGATGTCCGGATCGTCACCGGCTCTCGCTGTGGGAGAAGGACGACCCGGCTCAGCCTGCCTCCTATCTGTAAGCAGACGAGTGTCATCTTGGGGATGGAAGACCAATATGTTTTGTTAATGTTCACTTGCGATTCCAGTTTCAGATATTTTGGCAACTTGTTTTACATGATATCGCTTACCACAAAAGACTATGCTAGTTATCTACCATACAACTCATCTAATCCTGTTGCTGTCTGTCGTAACAAGCAGTGTTTTTCTCTGATAGAGTTTGTGTGGATTTATTTCTAGTGTTTTCCATCGAGTTACACGAAACAAAATATGTAAAATAAGGAAACTATACTAAGAACAAATAACTCCATTTCATTACAAATGTATTATAATACTGGCCAAAGACATGTAGAGTATGAATTGGCAGAGAAAGAGGCGGGGGATAACTTACCCGTCGGGGATGGCGGAGTCAGAATAACTTCAAAATTGCAGCTTGTTTGTTTTATAGCGGTTGCGGAAAGAGAGGAAACTGACCAAACAAACCCTGGCGAATTGAGTCAACTTCGCAGGGGAGGGAGAGGCTGACGACTTACTGGTTTTAGAAAATCAGTCTGGGATCAATATTTTTATTTATTTATTAATTGCATTTTTGTAAACACGCGCGCGCGCGCACGCACACACACACACACACACACACACACACACACACACACACACACACACACACACACACACACACACACACACACACACACACACACACACACACACAGTCGAACTTGGCTATTCTTCTAATGTTATTTTCTTTTTTCAGGTGAGTGTTACTGTGACTGGTTTTCTGCTTAAAATGGCGGGAAACGCGAGGCCGAGCGATTGAGTACTCGGGAACGTACTGCGAGGGTCTGTTGTGTCTTCTGTCCTCCGTTGGTAAGATATGTCAGCCTAGCGTGATA
>NC_061825.1:22967043-22969543 GCF_019202785.1 Penaeus chinensis
TGTTGCTTTATCTTCCCCTCTCCGTCTCTTATATTTTGAAGTTGTTTAGCTGAATGATTGTATAATAAGTTCTCTTTCATAGATTTTTTAACTTCGGTTTTCATTTTGAATTATAAATCAGTTGATTAGTTTTAGAAAAGATTTTTTATTCACAGGACCGTCTCAAACGCTATTTTCTAAACTTGATAGTTTCTCCCAGACGCATTGACTAATGCAGCCCTATCCATTTGTGACGCCTCGACGTAATGTAGCATTTAAACATTCCAGCTCCATCGTCGGATTGCCTTATTGGCGGCCGAGGCAGGAACCGCCCTTGTGTAGGTGGCGCAAGAGACGATAGATGGCGCGGTCGGCGATGCCTCTCCGACGAGAAGGCTTTACGAAGGAAAGCCTCTTGTTGTAAACGGATGTGTGAATAATCTGATGCAACTATTACTTGTAACATTTACATTGCTCGGTTAGCGCGAGAAGGTCGTAAGCTGCCAGCGATGCAAGCCACAATCGCCTGTACCTCCTCGGGCCTAGGGAGAGGAGGCATTCGCGGAGGATTTCTCTCGGATGCCGCCCGGAGAGGGATGTTCATTGAAATGTTAACTGCGCTTTACGTAAGTCATTCCTCGGCTGAATACACATGGAAGGTAGTTTGTTGCCTTTCCGGAGCCTCGTGTAAGTCCCTGTAACATTTGCTGCGCTGACTTGACGACACGCTTTATTGCTTGAAGACCCCGTCATTGCGTCGCCCTTACTGTTGCCAACTTGATATTGGATGACGTCAATCATTCCTGTGTGTAACTGTTTCATGATTTTTGTTTTTGCATCTTCTATTTCGTGCATCAGTGTATAAAGTGGCGCTTTTTATTATGATAGTTATTTTTGGATTAGTTCCAAAATGATCGTTATTAGATTATGGCGGTGTAAGTGAGATAATTAAAATTACAAATAAAAGCGAGCAAATATGTTGCGAAGATGGTATACTTTTTAACTTTTTGTTTTTTTTTTCAAAATGTTCATATATTTTTTTCTGAAGGTTTCAGTAAATAGTAATTGTGTCGATATTTCAATCTACATGTAAACGCACATCCCATACTTCAGTTGAGAGTCGAACACATTTTTTCCAATTTTCAGTCTGTTTACCTATGAGACTACGGCTCGGAGATGTCGCTTTCAGCACCGCAAACAAGAAACCCATCTCGCAGAACGCATGCCGCTATCAGCGCCTCTTGATAACATACATTTTCGCAGTCATTTTAACATCAGATTGTTGCAAGGGCCTGAGGCGCCTGTGCCAGTTGCTGTCCAGCCCTCGCGTCTCCCAGTTGTGGCAAGGAATCCTCTTTCACACCTGTAATGGCACACTGCCGCCGCTCACACTGGCAATCTGAGAATGATTCAGCAAGTGTAGATTAGTGATTTAGTGGCGGAGATGGTGACAAAGTGGAAGTAATGGTTAAGGTGGAACAGTGATAATTTCTCCTGATTGTATAAATGGGAAGTTTTCTTATTTTTTTTTAAGAGACACTCGCGGAATTCTGATTTCAACAATAAGTATGATATAGATTTAGGATAAAGGTGAATCAGCAAATTTAGATGGCCAGGATGGGGACCAGAGAGCATCGTGGGAATGTTGGAAATGAATGCTAGAGCGTGAACTAAATTCGGGTAATAAATACACCCACCATAATTAAAGACTATAATTAACTCTTTCTGTCTCCTGCACACCGCCGCCATTATCTTGTCGATGCAACATTTCTTCGCGTAAAGCTTTCACTTCCAGACGAGCGACTCGCCGCAGATCGTGACCCCGAGAAAGGCCTTTGCAACTCCGCTGAATTGCCTCAAATTATTTGTCATTGTACAGCGCATGCAGCCCTGTCCTTTTTTGTTTGTAACAGGTGTCATGTGTGTGTGGCTTTGTTTGTTTACAGCAGGTATCACTTGTATTGTCTTTGTTTAATTGCAACAGGTATCTCGTATATTTGTCTGTATATTTGCAACAAGTGTCCCGTGTATTTCTGTTTATTTGCAACAGGTATCCCGTGTATTTGTCTGTTTATTTGCAGCAGGTATCTCGTTATTTGTAAAGACGTGTATAAATAAATGGCTTTCCCTTGGAATCATCAGGCAATGCGAAAGGAGTTTTGTATGTTCAAGTACTTTTAATGTTGTCTAATATGACTGATGTATTATCATTATTATTGTTATTACTATTTAATAATGCTTTGTAAATACACCATTTGATGCATCAGGAAACAACGTAATTAATATAACTCGCAGTCTAGTCTTCTTCGTACAACCGAGCGTTTTTTGCGTTTCCCTGCGTCGTGGGAGCAAAAGTCTCTTAACTTCCCATAGTTTTCAGAATTCGAGGGAAAGAAATGTGTTTTTTAACAAACCGTCATCATCTTATGATTTTTTCCCCATGAAAGTGCCATTGAAACCTTGTGCAAAGTAAATGTAGCTGCAATTAGGTATATGGCAGTAGATGATCTCAGAAACAACG
>NC_061825.1:22979543-22982043 GCF_019202785.1 Penaeus chinensis
GACTTAAGGTAAATACCGAGTTCCACAGAGGGGGCCACTTGTTGCTGTCCTACTTCTTGTCACAGATAAGAAGTATTTGATTATTAATTTCTTATTTTCCTAAATTCGGATTTTTTCCCAATACACAATGAAGGCTGTTTCACAATGCTCTAGGAAAAAATCATTTTCTTTCTTCGAAGAAAGAAATCATCTTTGTCCGAAATCCGAAGAAAGAAATCAACTTTTAACGTATGGTGACAACAGCCTTTACAGTAACTACAACAAGACAACAGGGTCCGAATACGATTACCATGCAATTATCCCTTGTCCATGGGGTGTGGGTATGAAATCGGGAAAAATTATGTTACTAGTTCGAACTTCTTGAAGAATATTTATTGCCCTCAAACTTAGCCTCCCCTCCCTCCCGTGTCTGCCTTTGCCATCTTTTGGCGCGATTTCAGCTGCGTCTTGAGAGAGGCTAAGGAGGCACGAGAGGTAGTTAGGACCCCACAACAGTATCTGATGTCAAGAGTTGTCAGCACTCGCTTGGGGAGATTGGAAGCTTTACTGTATCTGTGAACCTCCTTGATTCGCAGCCATACGCCCCTTACACTGCAGTGTTTCTATTCTGATATACTACTCATTTATTCGTATACCTCTCTGCTGTGAAGGTTTTCTTGTGTTCGTCTTGCACTTTACCTTTTTGTTTCATTTCTTTGCTCTGGCCATCTTCAAACCATAGCGGTGTATTTTGCCATTCATCACAAGTTCAGTCACACTCCTTGCCGATCTGTCCGTTTGTAGTTTTTCTACGTACATTTTTATCTACATCCAGTTATTACTCTAGTTTCCTTGATTTTTCATCTGCTTCCTTTTCTTTTCGTCTTCCTTTGAAGCTTCACACTTCATCTTTTACCCGTGTGTGTTTTTCTTCCTTTCTTGAATCCCTGCAATTCCAACTGTTATGTTCTAGCATGCAATTTTGCTTGCGTGTTTAACGAATTTTAACGCGGATGATTGATTTTTATTTTTTGCGTTGTGATAGATAATCCTGTTCTATCACATGCAATTAGAGGAGGGAGTTACCCAATAAATGTCAAAATGCCAACTATAGCCTATGTGAGGGAAGGCGGGATATACCGAGGCAGGTGGTGAGAAAACATTTCAGCGCTAGTGGAATTACTCACCGAGACTCGAGGTCATCACTCTCCCGCTATCAATTTACGCGCTCTAATTTAAAGAACGAAATGTCGGACTTATTTATGCCCTGCCTGTCCTTTCCCCGCCTCGTATATACGGGCAATTAGCGGTCTTATGAGACCCGGATTGATTTAGAAGCCACTTCATTCTGGTGCTTCTTTGTTCCTGCGCTTTATAGCCAGGTTGGTTAACTGTGATGGATTTGATGTTTCCTTTGGGCTCGGCTGCGCGATCTCTTTTGGCTGACGTTTGCTAGAAAATTAGTTAAGCCACATTTCTCTATGTGTATGGAAATAAATTATTTCACAGGCAAAGAATAAGGAAGATTTATTTTTTTAAATATTGTGAACGTTGTTTACTGCACTTGCTTGAAGGGAAGGAATGAAGGTGTAATTTCACCAGTTTTGTTTCATAACAAACACTGCACGAAGATTTAATCCTTGCTTTTCAATATCCCAAATTCCCCCCTCATCTTCTGTCTTTCCTCGCTTATTTCCTCCTGTGTTCTTTCCCTTCGCTGCGCTACTCCGATAAAAGTGCACAAAAAATTATCTTGACAATCCTGTAGTTTACGACAGGGTCATTTTCCTCTTCATTCTTCCCTCAGTAAATAAATAGTTACTCCTATCACCGTAACGATGGAAAAACTTGGCGTTATTTATACAACTCCATTTTCTGTGTGGGTGACAAAGGGGCGTCGGCGGGCATGCGCAACACGCCCATACCATAATGTTTAGGACCTCCTCAGCTGCACCATTATGTTCAGGTCGTAAACCCGCGGCGCACGGTGCTTCGTTTGCTATAGTCCTCCCTGGGCTACAGATCGAGAACCGGCATGTGTATTATCCGTCGCACGCCTGTTCTTGGGCTCCCGCCTGCCTGAGGCGTACTCGTATCATAGCTTTCCCAGCCACTCTTTCATAGTTTTCATATTGACTTCAGCTCTTTATGGATCACATATATTCATTTAACTTTTTATAAATAGGATTACATATTACTAACCGCAACCAAGTTGGTGTGATATATTGCACAACTACATTATGCCACAATCCCAATGCCCCAGCGCACAAGCAACAGCGTGCAGCCCAAGGCGAGGCAGTGCAAAGCGCTGCTGGTGGTCCTCACGACAAATCTTCGATAAGGATAACTAACATTTTAGGGAAACGGGAGCTGACTTTGATACATATATATGGATGGATCACCTACTGGCATCGAATTCAGAAATTCTGATTTTTATTTGCATATCGGTTTGATATACTACCTGTATTATGCGGTTAAGAATATATTATGAAATATTGATGCATTCATACTGATATGTATG
>NC_061825.1:22993985-22998985 GCF_019202785.1 Penaeus chinensis
CCTGTCTGCTCGCCAACAACAACGAATGGGAGAGCGAAATACATGCGAGAAAACAGAAACACATTTTTGCACATTTTGATACCCTTGTTCCACGTGCGTCAGCGGCTGGCTGGTGTTGGCTTAGTAGAATTAAAAGCTTGGCGCGTAGTTAGGCATTTGAGTTTTGCTTGATGTGCAAATAGTGAAGTCACTATGAGCGGGACATTATAGAAGTAGGGCAGACACGACGCTTCACCAGAATTACCGGCCGCACTTATAAAGATATTGCTGCCAAAGGACAAAAAAATCAATAGAGACGTACATAGTCTCACAATCACCATATTCACCAAAAACGATGTTGGTTATGTTTAAGCAAAAATTGCAAGTGAAGAATTCAGACCTGCCATAATAAATTATAAAGACAAAGAATCTCGAAAATCAATATTGTTTGCCTTAGGGTTCCACGTGCAAGTACTCATGTATGTGGTAACGACATAACTCAGAGTTGTTTATAGGCCTGCGAATATATTTAAGCAAACCTATATGTTTAAAGACATATTGGGTAATTCATGTTTTATTTTTCAGGTAAGTGTTGAAAATGGAGCGTTGCAGCGTTCTACGTGAAAGTGTCTTGTAAGTCATGCCATACACCCACTTGCTCTGACTTGCAAGAGAGTTGCTTCGCTGCCTTTCGGCCAGTCACAAACAAGTAAGTTGTATAACCACCGATTGATGAACCAAACACTCCTACAAAACAGCCATCTTAAAAGCTAGCGGCAGCTGACTACTGACAGCCAAAGAGCCTTTTTGTGAGTGGGTGTCTGATGCTTCTTTATAAAACTTTAGTTGACTCGTCTTCGCCGTGGAATGCAAAGCTTCCTTAGCCCACTCAATCGCAGACATACATATTGTAGGATATTTCCATTATTCAGCTCTGTAATTTGTGTGCACGTCTGAGTGTGTTTTTGTGTAAACGCGAGTGCGTGAACGGGCCTCTGTTAGATTTTAGGAAGCGAAATTCGAATGGCATAGCCAAAGACAAGACACCGTTATTCGGATTACTTAAAAATATTAATCCCTTAAAACAGCTTCCCAGTGGATTAGTAAACGCCCTCCCCCTGGAAGGAGATTACATGAAAGTGTAGCTATCACCACGGCACGCAGGACATCTGACACTACTTACCCCTGCGATAACATGTAGGCGGTCAGATGAGCAAGTTCACCTCTCTTTTGGCAATAAGAAATAAGACTGGAAAATTGTAACCAAAAAGCAAATGACATAGAAGTGCACGTTATATTAATGACACAGGGACACTCGGTCGCGAATATTGTTAATTTAATATGGTAACTTTTATATTTCGTGAAATTTGATACTGCCAAAGCCTTCTGGTGTTTTAAGTCTAATCAATAAATTGCCTTATGCGACGTGAAACGGTATTAATGCCTAACACTGTCAGACCTTCAACCCACACGCTACTGATCTTAAAGCGGCCCGTTATGCTGACGCGCCAGTGTTAAGCCGCATAATGGGTTAATCCTAAGATCTTTCTTAGAAGAATCCGGATATAGGGTTAGAGGGCAAGGCCAGGGTGAGCACAATCCGCACGCAAGCGGGGAATGGGAAAAACATATTTTATGTAGCTGGAAAAAAAAAAAAGTTTACGGGCTCGAGCACCGGGCGTCCAGCGAAAAAGAAGAAAGAAATGTCTTTTTTGACAAGTTTCTTTATATCTACATCTTCGAAATAATGTGACTACTCTATCCAGGCGGAGGAGAGGTTTCTATACGTTCTCGAAAGCGGAAAAGCGTTAGTCCGTTTCGAGCGAGTAAACGTCATGAAACGAATGCGTGACTAATCAAGGCATTTCGAAATGGAGTTTCCGAAAATGACATTGGGAATTTTGAATTTTACGGAGCAGTGTTCGCTTCAAGAGCTCGAAATGAATCCCGCCCACAAACTAATCAGAGTCCAGCGGTGGCAGCTCCAGACCAGCCGCTAGAAACCAATAATGCGGGGCGGTCCAAGAGCCGGAGGTCGCTGTTTCGCTGCCAGGGCGAGTGCTGATTCGATATCTGATTGACACGTAGAAAATGATATACAAGACTCTACAATGCCTGGCTTCAGATCTACTGATTGAATCCGCGGGCAAGTACATCGCTGGCATACTGATGAGCGACGTCTCGAAGCCGCGGTCCATATCTTTTTTGACAAGTTTCTTTATATCTGCATTCGCAAACTTTTGATTAATGATGTCGCTTTGAGCATCACACAACAGCGCTACCTGTTGATTTTAAACGTCGTAATTCTTTACAGATAATCAGACAGCGATCACAGGAAGCCTTGGGAATCACAACAGACAAACAAACAAGCCGGCCCTTTCGTAGATGTTGTTTCAGTCGTTAACAGGCACAAAAACAATCTTTCTGCTCCGACGCTCAGATCCCGTTGATCGCTTGGATTTCGTTAGATGCTTTGATGGTTTGAGATGGGTTTATAATGGTCATGTAATTGGCATCCGATGTTCTCGACGAGGCAGATTTACCAGAGGAGGAACACATGATGCCGCCGCCAAGACTTGTGTTGGGCGCCGCTCTGTCTTGTTGGTTTGACTGCGTGAGAGACGAACCTCGTGCCTTGGACTGGACAAAAGATGTTAAGATCAAAACACAACGGAAGAGAACAGAATTGTTTGGTTCTGAGTAGTGCTTTTGGTACACAGTGTAACGTACAAACTTGCCCCAAGTCAGAGATTGATTGCGAGGAAATGGTGTCGGATGTGTGCAAGGATTTCAGGCCAACAATAAATAAAGCAGCATTACACGTGGCGTAAGGAAATAAGGAACACGCGGAAAATGTCCGTGTTGCTGTACTCGCATTCACAGACCTAATTATGGTGCAAGTGTGGCACAGTGTGTTATTTCCGTGGTGTTATATTAATTCCATTCCGGACAGCAATGCCATCGATCCAAACGAGAGCGACAGCAAGATTTAATGGAATTTTAATGGCTGATAATGTTTGCGAAGTGATAATATGGCAGCAGTACGATTGGTAGCACATTTCCCAAGCCATTAACGCTATCAGTTGCCGGCAGAATGTGGTCCACGGTGTGGACGCGGCACATAAATGCAAATGTTCTGAGTCTGACCCTGCAAAGAAAGAGGGACAAGACGGATCAAGCCATGTACAAAATAAAAAAAAATAAAAAAGTAGAAATAGTCGGAAGGCACACAACCTGGAATGTTTGTTTAAAGTATGTATAATCTGTAATTCGCGCCGATTGCATATGAATCAGCTGATATGGCGCGTCTAGATCTAAAAATATTACATGTTAAATCTTCTGTTGTAGCTGATCTTAGCACCCTTAGGTGTTATGCTCAAAACACATTTAGTAGGTGTGACTGTTTTGTCATGCACACGCCACTTGATATGTGTGTGATAAGATGGCTATATTAGTAAAGGCTGGACATAGAACAAAGGTGCCAGGTCGATATGTAGGTTATAATGCCACATTATCATTATATTTACGCTGCTAGGGTCCACAGCTCCTCTCCAGTGTGGCGGCAGTCGCTTTTTGGGGATTTTTATTGAGATTATATGTAAACTGCATGGACCTCGCTCTGTTGGTCTTGCTGAACAAATTAATGTGCAATTCTCGTATGTGTAATTATTTGATTACTTTTTCCTGGATTGCAGTGGAGTTAATTAAGCAGGTAATTATTGCCAACTGAGGCCATTCGGCTAGACTATTGGTAACCAATAGATAAAATTGGTTAACAGATTAAAAAATCCGAATGGGATAATATTATCACGGCAGACTATGACCAGATTTTGTCGCATATATTTTCAGAATAGAAAGAAAATTGATTTTTAACTTTCTTATTCCACTACAACTTACATGAGAATCAGCTGATACAAGAAGGCATATAGTGGCCGCGATCTTAATCTCAGAAGAAGAGAGAGAAAGAGGAGAGAGGAGAGGAGAGGAGAGGAAAAGAGAATAGAGAAGAGGAGAGAATAGAAGACAGGACAGGAGAGAAGAGAAGAGAGGAAATAAAGGAAAAGAAAGAAGAGAGAAGAGAAGAGAAAACATGGAATGGAATTTAAAAAATGAAGAGAAAAGAAAAGGAGAGGAAAGGAAAGAAAAATAGAGAAACGGAGAAAAGAGTAGAAGAGTGGAGAGGAGCAGAGAAGAAAATAGAGGAGAGAAAACGAAGAGAGAAGAGAAAACAAAGAAAGGCAAAGAATAGGAGGGTAGAGAAGAGAAGAGGAGAGGGAAATAAATTAAAGAAAATGAGAAGAGAAAACAAGAAAATGAAATGAAAGAAATGAGAAGAGAAAATTAAAGGAAAGGAGAGTAAAGTAGCGAAGAAAACAGAAAGTGGAGTGGAAAGGAGAGGAGGGGAAAGGAAAGGAAAGGACAAAAGAGAAGAAACAAGAGAAGAGAAGAGTAGGGAAGTTGAGGGAAAGGAAGGCAAGGGAAGAGAAGAGTAGGGAAGTGGAGGGAAAGGAAGGCAAGGGAAGAGAAGAGACCTTACTAGGCGAGGCAAGGTGACGCGATATGAGGAGTGGGATGGAGAGGAGAGGAAAGGAATGGAAAGAAAAGAAAAAAAGTTACAGCGGGCCTACAAGCATAATTGTTTGCATCCCATCTCTCCCAGTATGGCGACCCGGTCCCCAAGCCAAGCGAGGAACCGTCTGGCCTCCACACGGGAAAAGCCGAGTGCCCTCAACCCTTGACCCAGGCTGACCCAGCAGAACGAGCCTCGTCGCCTGGCCGGGCACGCCACCGCTCAGCACTGTTCCCAGTTCTGTTCCCTTGTATGATCTGTCTTTGTACAAGAGTCGAGACGTGTCAATCTATTACTGCCCAACCAGTTCAAGCACTGATGCTCTATAAATCTTGAGCAGAGCATTTTACGGGAAAGGAGAGAAGAGAAGAGAAAAGAAAAGAAACTAGAGAACAAGAGAGAATAGAAGAAAAGAAAAGAACCTGAAAGAGCATAGAAAAGAACCTGAAAG
>NC_061825.1:23003985-23008985 GCF_019202785.1 Penaeus chinensis
GGAAGATAGGCAGTACTTACGCAGGGAAGAATCGCTGTCATTAAATTGTC
The DNA here is from genome assembly GCF_019202785.1 of Penaeus chinensis. Lineage (NCBI taxonomy): Eukaryota > Metazoa > Arthropoda > Malacostraca > Decapoda > Penaeidae > Penaeus > Penaeus chinensis. The sequence goes on from NC_061825.1 coordinate 23,004,036, forward strand.
TAGTTTGGTGGCGACTTTGGCGGTAAAATTGGAGTCGATATGCTTCTGATAAATTGTATCTTTGATGTCATTAGTAGAGAAGAATTAACATAAATGATGTAATGGTAATCATTAATATTAACATATTCATAATGCAACTTAATTGATACTCGTCATCAAAAATAATGATAATAATGATGATAACAATACCAATGATAATAATGATGATAACAATACCAATGATAATAATGATGATAACAATACCAATGATAATAATGATGATAACAATACCAATGATAATAATGATGATAACAATACCAATGATAATAATGATGATAACAATACCAATGATAATAATGATGATAACAATACCAATGATAATAATGATGATAACAATACCAATGATAATAATGATGATAACAATACCACTGATAATAATAATAATAATACAATGATGGAGCATTTATTTTATCAATATTTATATGCGGCGTGTTAGACTGCGTCAATGTAGCTTTTCAGATCGACAACCAATTCTGGGTTTAATCACTGGTAGATTCTAAGGAAGATCGTATTAGCGCCATGATACGTAATGTTGCGTTATACAGTTGCCGACAACAGGGCCATTTTTAAGTGGCATTGCAATGCGCTCAGATCAGACTCACTCCCGTGTCCAGACCCATTTGGTCCAAAGAGCATCTGCTTATGGGAAAGGTGCCTGGTGGAGTAGGTTTGGGAAGGTAAATACCTGTAAAATGTGCGATTCGGAAAAATATAAATGGGTATATGCCCATTCGACCAAACATAAACCAATCAAGTCATGTCCACTTGAATGAGAAAAATTAGTAAAATATATGATGGTAAAAATGATCACAAAACAACAACAATGATGATCATGACTATAATCTAAGAGCAACACAACAGCTATATTAGTAACAACAACAACAGCTTATAAAAAGAAGTCTAGAGAATACAGTCTTTACAGTTCAGAATAAGTGCTCACAATCAGCAAATTGCTCGTCCAATTGCCTTGCCATTGCTGTCGCAAGGGTCCTTCAGTAAAGCCTCCTGCCGGAGAGCTCCTGGGGCGGCCGATTCGCCTGCTCCGCCTCGAGGAACACGGACTCAGTTGCCGTGATAAGGCAGGCAATATTCCCTAATGAGAGGCGAGAGCTTGCTTGGCTGGGAGGCCGCCAGCTGCCGCCGAGTCCCCTTTCTGGGACATTGGGTGTCGGGTGTCGAAGGGCGCGGCACAATTAGTGGGGGCTGTGTCAGCCCGTGTCACAAGGTCGACTTGGTGGGCGGAGACAGGGTGGGGCGCCGTGATGGAAGAGACCTTTCTCTCTTTTTCTCCGTCTGCTCCGGCGCGTTTCTCTTCCTCTCTTCCTCGCTTCATGCTCTCTCATGCTGCTCTCCCGTCATCTGTAACAAAGATAAACATTATGATGCTATGTCAATTATAATTATATGCTGTGATAGTATTACTAGTAACGATAATGATAAGGACAACAAAAATAATAATGATGAGCATATTATTTAATAATAAGCATTATCAGCATCATTGAACTTGTGTAGTATTTATTCAATATACTTTAGTAAATTTCTTTGCTATCTTTTTGTCTTCTCCATATTATAAATTCCATTTCGTATTCCTAAAACTATGCTGTTTATGATGGAGTTTAATTTAGGGGAGATTCACTTGCTGTATCTTTTAAAAAGGATTTACCCGCAGACAAGACGCGTCGTGCAAGGATTGTCTGTTCTCAAGGTACACATGAAATATGAACACTTGCATTTCCACAGTATTTTACCCGTTTAGTTCATGCCTATATTAGGAAAACCTCGACATGTTGATGCGGTTATTCACAGTTCACAACATAACAACATTTCACTATATATCGTAGATAAGGGGATAAAAAAGTGGGTGTTCTAAACACCCAGTTATGATACTAAGAATACCGTGGCCAGTGATAATAAATCTAGAGATGGACTTCAAAGGAAAAAAAGGAGTAAGGTACACTTTGGAACCTCAACACGCCTGCAGCATCCTTGGTTGAGCACCACGCGGCTGCCTCCCCAAACATGCAGTCATCTGAGGGGCCTGTCTTGCATGGAGGACGGCCCTTTACAGCGTGTCGGGTGACTCCAACAAGGTTTTCGTGATTCATTCAAAGGAACTCCATTCGTGAGGTCCAGCGGGCGTGAAGCGCGGGGAGGGCTGTGAGGGTTCATCCTGCATTGCTTTTATTCCTTCGTCGTCGTGACTATCGAGAGAGAGTAAAGTAAAAGCACTGTGTATGAAGCATATTTCAAGTAAAAAGAAGGGCGGTGTTTATGTTCACTAATTATCTCGCTCTCATATTTCCTTCGTATGCTATCTCTTTCTTCGTCATCTTCTTTTCAATCCCTTCTTCTCTCTCTCTCTCTCTCTCTCTCTCTCTCTCTCTCTCTCTCTCTCTCTCTCTCTCTCTCTCTCTCTCTCTCTCTCTCTCTCTTTCTCTCTATATCACACACACACACACACACACACACACACACACACACACACACACACACACACACACACACACACACACACACACACACACACACACACAAACACACACACACACACACACACACACACACACACACACACACACACACACACACACACACACACACACACACACACAAACACAAACACACAGATATACATACACATACCTCCGTCACCACATGAAGTCACAGCATAGTAGCTTTGCAGTCACCACCAAGACGTGAGTTGCCGGCGCCCTAATGCGCGCCCACAAAAAGTGACACACGCCACACGCCCGCACCCACGCCCTACCCTCCTTGTTGGCAGAATGTAGCTTTTGTTATGCACATTAGTCACGTGGGACATTTTGTACTCATCTCAATTAGTAAACACTTTTTTTTGCAAGGTAAAATGCATACCCACAAGCAAACGCGCGCGCTAGGAGTTACCGAGCGTTAACGTGTTTTCACTTGATATTTTCCAAAGGAAACCAATTTCAAATGGGTTACCTTGATCATTGTAGAAGATATGACGCAGTGATAAGTAAATTAATTTAGCGCTCATAATTAAGAAAATATTATTACATGATTAGGTTGGATAATAAGGCTATATAAGGGCAGAAGTGGTCACATAGATGGAAAATGAAGAGAGGAAAACGTAGAATTGTAGAAAGGGGGAAAAGACGCTCAGGCGATCCAAGTAAACCAACCGCAGCGAACAAGGACTAGTGTATGTGTAAGGCAGGGAAGAAAAAGAGACAATTTGTATTGACCTTTTATGATGTCTGTAAAAAAATGAAAAATGGACGACGTTTGAGATCAAGAATGAAGACTCTGGACTTATTTCCACAGGGAATATCAGTGGAGAAGAATGATGAGGCAGGATGAATACGAAGGGAAGGACTTGGACTGACGCGAAAGCTGAAAAGGAAAAGGAAAAGCGAAAGAGAAAGGAAAAGGTACAAAGTTTCGATAGCGGAAGAGCCCGCCCAGGGCCGCGCTGGACGCCACTGTTTGTTTGCGTTGCTAACAAACCGCCGGGCTTTCATTTGTCTGTTTATTAATTCTGTGCATATGCATTACCTCTGATCCAGATGTCGAGATATGGGACAGCATAACTTACGCAAATGTATCTAGTAACAGAATATGCATTTGGATATATTGGTAATGATAATGATGATTTTTATAGTAATAATGGTGATAATGATGATGATGATGATAATTCAAATAAATAATATTAATTATATTATTTATCATCATCATCATCATCATCATCATCATCATCATCACCACCATCATCATCATCATCATCATCATCATCATCATCATCATCATCATCATCATCATCATCATCATCACCACCACCACCACCACCATCACCACCACCACCATCATCATCATCATCATCATCACCACCATCACCATCATCATCATCATCATCATCATCACCACCATCACCATCATCATCCGCACCACCAGCATCGTTATCATCGTTACAACCATAATCACAGTCATTATCACCATTATTATTATCATTTATCACCATCCCAACCATCATCATCATCACAGCCATCACAATCACCACAGCCGTCATTATTATCATCACAACCATCATCACTGTCGTCATCATCATCATCATCATCATGGTCGTCTTCGGTTTTATTTCTTAATATTCATATAATCATTAATAGTTATAATGTCATCATTGTGATATAATTGAGTTTTTTCGTTATCATGATGGTGATATTGTTCATCTTCCTCCTCCTCCTTCTCATTGTTCCAGCAATTAAAAAAGAGAATCGAGGTAATCTTAACGGCTGCATCCAATAGAGTTACAGCACAACCCCACCTTTCGCTACATGGGATTGTACAAATGATTGTAGAGGCTCATTTGCATCTCGCGAATATCCGTCAAGTGCTCGAGATCCGTATCGGGAAATAGGTTAGGGCGGCGTCACATTTCTCTTAATTATCGTGAAGCCCTGGCAGCGCCTCAGTGAGCCTTCGTGTCTCCAGCGCCTGTCCTCCAGACGCTCAGTTCGCCCTCAAGGAGATAGCCGTCTGCAACGCGACCGACAGAGCGACGCCCGGCGGGAGACGGGACAGCGCGCATTAGAGCAACGCTGAGGTGCGAGGCAGCGAGGGCGTGCGACTACGGCTGGTGCTCGATCTTCTTCGCGCGGAGGCTCTGCTGAGTCTGAAGGTGGACAGGGACCCTGCACGACCAGGATGGCCTTTATCTTAGATCAGTGACGGCCGTTGCATATATGGTAGTCAAAATGTCCCACAGCACTGACAGTCATCACCAGGGCTGGTGCACAGGATTTCTCTTGATAAGGAATTCGCAATAGCAATAAGAAAGCTCCAGGGGGTCAAATGGGCGCTCCACCACGAGAGGGTGGCGTAGTGAGGATGCGAGGAGGCCTGGCTGCTCTTAGCTCGATGCCGAGGGAGACC
>NC_061825.1:23021485-23023478 GCF_019202785.1 Penaeus chinensis
TAAGTAAATATAACTGAGATTAGAGTAGGCTTCCATGGCCTTATTTTGTTGATGATAGGATTATCTGTCGGTAGCCTTGGCCGAAAGCTCAAGAGACCCTTCGCATGTGATCCATAGTTATGGTCCGCTCGTTAGCTGAAGTATTACTGTTTAACAAGTCATTATCTCAGCTTCACTTGCAAACAGTTCTGATCGGCACTGTAGTTACAACTCTGCTGTTCATAAGAAAAATCATGGACAAAGATACTTAAATTTCCGCTTCGAAGAGTCAGTAAACAGCTAATCGAAACACTCCCAGTCACACTTCATGGCGTCTAGAGAATCGATTAGTAGCCCAAAAAACGACTCAATTGTTTTCCCGGTGGCGAGCGCGGCCCCCGTGACAGGCCTCGGGAGCAGCGCAAACCTCTTGAACTCTGCGGCGACAGGACCTCTTTGTTTGCAGGTTTGCTTCTTTAGCTCAGATGAGCTGTGTCAGGAGATGTTCCTTAAGTTATTACCCCAGGTGGGTTGGGTTTTATAGATTTCCACATTTACAGACTCATGCGAACGGTAAGCAAGGAGATAGCTTATATAGGAAAATCAATTCGAAAAGCGACGCAATAATTAAAAAAGACAAATAAATACACAACTCACAAACTCTGACAACAGATCGAAAGAAAGTTGTTGTCAGGGCGAGGGCAGTTGGCTGCCTTGACGACCGTAGTCAGTCGCGAGCACCCCGGTTTCCGAGAGAGCGAAAGAGAGAAAACGGGAAGGAGAGGGAGAAGTTGAAAGCAACGAAGAGAGAGCGAGAGAGAGAGAGAGAGAGAGAGAGAGAGAGAGAGAGAGAGAGAGAGAGAGAGAGAGAGAGAGAGAGAGAGAGAGAGGGGGGGGGGGCAGGGGGAGACTATAAATAAATTGTCATTAGGGAAAGACTCCATTGCTATCAGCCTCCTCGTATCCCTTGCCTGCCGTGCATGAGAATACAGAGGAAGACTAAGATAAGAGTTGCTCTTCCCCAGGGGCTGCGAGGGGACACACGGCGTCGCTGTACATCCACTGCTTAGTCCTCGCCTCGCTTGATCCGGAGTGAGGATGAGCGATAGGCGCCTTCGAGGGTGAGGTGCAGACAGGGGATACACTGCAGGAGAGATAAGCCGAGATGGAAAGTCCCGGAGATGCAGGAAGAGGCGGAGAAGTGACGGATGCGGCTTCTCTTCCTGGTGCTTGTTAAGATATTTGTATTCAGGATCGTTTGGTTTAAAATTAACAAGCACACACAGACAGAAAAAGATAGAAAGGGAGAACATTACGAAGGAGAGAGAGAGGGAGGGAGGGAGGGAGGGAGGGAGGGAGGGAGGGAGGGAGGGAGGGAGGGAGAGAGGGAGAGAGGGAGAGAGGAGAGAGAGAGAGAGAGAGAGAGAGAGAGAGAGAGAGAGAGAGAGAGGGAGGGAGGGAGAGAGAGAGAGAGAGAGAGAGAGAGAGAGAGAGAGAGAGAGAGAGAGAGAGAGAGAGAGAGAGGGAGAGAGAGAGAGAGAGAGGGAGGGAGGGAGGGAGGGAGAGGGAGAGAGAGAGAGAGAGAGAGAGAGAGAGAGAGAGGGAGGGAGGGAGGGAGAGAGAGAGAGAGAGAGAGAGAGAGAGAGAGAGAGAGGGAGGGAGAGAGAGAGAGAGGGAGGGAGGGAGGGAGGGAGGGAGGGAGGGAGAGGGAGAGAGAGAGAGAGAGAGAGAGAGAGAGAGAGAGAGAGAGAGAGAGAGAGAGAGAGAGAGAGAGAGAGAGAGAGAGGGAGAGAGAGAGCGCCGGCGAGGCTGGGAGGAATAATCCAACATAGGAAGAGAAGTGACACGATAAATAAAATGGCACGCGAGCGAAGAAGAGTTTCTCGCGTCTAAAAAGGTCAGCGTTTTTTCCTTCCGCGATTACAGTTGCTGTAAGCTGTTGGGATCAAAAGTATTATTTAAAACGGATATTAAACAAGTGCTCGTGTCTGTAAAGATATGTGCATCTAGAATT
>NC_061825.1:23023578-23026078 GCF_019202785.1 Penaeus chinensis
GACTACTGCTAGGGAGGGACAGAAGGCGATTAATCAGATATTATGAGAAGAAGCTTAGTTATTAAACGGGTGTTAGAGACTTTAAGAACCTGCAACAGGGTCCACACAGGTGCTATAAAGGCATCCCGAGAGCGTAGACGGTAAAGGCTGTATTTTTCGTGTTTAAACGTTAAAAAAATACTCTGATGAAGAATAATTGATGAATATATTATATTAATGATATACATGCCGCTTTGGGAGTATCACTGACAGGATGATGATAGTCACTGGCAATTAAGGTATGTGGAAGATGAGCCTGAGTTGGTCCGTCGTTTGAGCACACGCCCGTTCGCAACTCTCTCTCTGCCGTTGGTCGTTTCTTACTCATAAATGCGGGTTCTTGTTTGTTCTCACGGCATTACTGCTATCACATATGAAACGAATAAATCACTGGAAAATACGGTATGTCATTAGATTGAAAAAAAAAATATATATGTGTATGTATATATATATGTGTGTGTGTGTGTGTGTGTTTGTGTATGTGTGTGTGTGTGTGTGTGTGTGATGACAAATCATATGGCAAAATTAGCAAAATTATATGACAGCGACCACACAAAGTGCAAGGGAAGGCTACGTGCATTGTTTAGTAGACAGCCTTTGCAGCTTTGGTGACAACCAGGTGACCTGCTTCGCCTTGCACGAGGCCGACCCCTTGGTGCCGTCGCCGCCAAAGAACCTCGGCTGTAGTTTCATTAGCAAAGATGTCATTTCGCGGCGTTTTGGGCCTTCCCTCTTCGGTCCATGGGGAGAGAGAGTGTTGTAGTTTTTAAAGGAAAGATTCTTGGCAAACAAGAACGACAAAAAAAAAAAAAAAAAAAAAAAAAAAAAAAAATTTGCTTTGCCAGCTATGCTAACTAAAGCTGAAAAGAAGAGTAAGAGTAAGAGTCCGTTGCTTTAGGGAGCAGGTTCTGATGCTCCCTTCTGAATATATCAAGACCACTGTAAGGCAGTACAATATATTTTCCTAGAATCTTTACCAAGACACTGTCTATCACGTGGTATAACTGTCTCCAGGCCAGGTAAGACAGGTGGCAATGTCGCACTCATGTGATTTTAGTCCTGTGTCTTGACGACGCCGATGTGGGCGAACTCGAAGGGTCGGGAGGAGTGTCTGCTGAGTAAGGAATTTATGCTGATGGATAATACAAATATTAGCATTATGAGTCTGGACTGTGTACCCTCTTCTTCAAAAGTTTGCACTCGGCATTAAATTCTAAGAAGCATGAAGATATTCAAGTCTTTTGTTCTTATGATGGAGGTTTAAAGAAATTGTGGTGACACAAGGTCTGTCAGCTGCTGATGAGAAAGGCCACTCCATGAATGCCAAAATAAGTAATGGTCATCATTTTAACTCTGTTACGTATATCTTCTTCACTTTATCTCTCTCTCTCTCTCTCTCCCCTCCCCCCCCTCTCTCTCTCTCTCTCTCTCTCTCTCTCTCTCTCTCTCCTCTCTCTCTCTCTCTCTCTCTCTCTCTCTCTCTCTCTCCCCCCCCCCCCCCTCTCTCTCTCTCTCTCCTCCTCTCTCCTCTCTCTCTCTCTCTCTCTCTCTCTCTCTCTCTCTCTCTCTCTCTCTCTCTCTCTCCCTCTCTCCCTCCCTCCCTCCCTCCCTCCCTCCCTCCCTCCCTCCCTTCCTCCCTCTCCTTCCCTCACTCCTTCCTTCTCTCCTTCTCTCCCTACCCCATCCCCCTTACCACCCTGCTCACGACACGCCCGCCCTAGCTCTCTCTCTCTCTCTCTCTCTCTCTCTCTCTCTCTCTCTCTCTCTCTCTCTCTCTCTCTCTCTCTCTCTCTCTCTCTCTCTCTCCTCTCTCTCTCTCTCTCTCTCTCTCTCTCTCTCTCTCTCTCTCTCTCTCTCTCTCTCTCTCTCTCTCTCTCTCTCTCTCTCTCAATCACTCACTCACTCACTCACTCACTCACTTACTCATTTTCTGCTGGATCCTCTATGATATACAACGTTATATCAATAACCAATCAACCTATGAATTTTCTTTCTCTCATCGCCTGTGGTCTCTTTTGCTCTCGTTCTGTTCTTTTATACTCCTCAATCTCTTTAAGTCCTTGAACGCAACTGTTTAATTAGTACAAGTAAAGCTAATTTAGCGAGAAGGCTACCGGTTGCTTGATATCCCAAAAGATCCTTCGCTTGATTGCAATTATTAATCAGTCACCACTTAATTTGAGTATGCAAATGAAGCCGAAAGGTCAACCATCCATAAAGTGAATTGCATTTTGCAGCTCGCGGTTGTATGAGGTGCCCGCCCCATGCTGGTATTTGGCCAGTCCTTTACCTGCTACTTACTGCAGGTGCGCCCTCTCGTTACCTATGACTAGCCTTAACCCTTATGTGCTACCTTAAGCGGCATCTTCTAACTGGTACCGGTTCCCAAGTGTTCGCTCCGAACTGAGACCTACCAGCGCCCCTTCTCCCCTGATGCTTACCATAGATCATCATTTCCATC
>NC_061825.1:23033578-23038578 GCF_019202785.1 Penaeus chinensis
ACGACGTCTGTTGGGAAACCACTGGTTTCAGAAACAGATTTCTGACCTCCCTTGACCCTGACCCATCCGCTGACCGGGAATTATCGTCCCGCAATTAAAGCGCGACAATAAGCTTATTTGTTAGCTGGACATGTCCCCGGGCCGCGTATGCAGATGAGCAGTACCTGAGCTGCCGGAGGTCATTAGGGTGTTTAAGAAGCGGTACAGAGGGGGAGGGGGGCATTTTAGCTCATGGGCTTGTTCTGTTAGACACCATGAAAGAACAAGAAAACGTTTTGCCAAGACGTAAGACGCACGCACACACACACACACACACACACACACACACACACACACACGCACGCACGCACGCACGCACGCACGCACGCACGCACGCACACACACACACACACACACACGCACGCACACACGCACGCACGCACGCACGCACACACACACACACACACACACACACACACACACACACGCACGCACGCACGCACGCACGCACGCACGCACGCACGCACGGACGGTGATTGTGCACTTCCAAAATTTTAAGAAATGAGAAAATAACTAGAGTGTCTCTGTTCCTTGGCCTCTAAAGTCCAAGTGAGTTGCCTGTGTCAAGTGCGTAATGTGATTATAATGAAGACTGATGCAGAGGGTGGAGTGAGGGCAGGAGGTGCGTAAACAGACGCAGTGTTCTTATTCGTGCTGTTATTGATATTGTAGCAAAGATGCCCGGAGTAGTGATTATTATGGCTATTACTATTCTTATTACCAATATTGTTATAGTTGTAGTGTTCATTACTATGGTGTGCGTGTCTTTGTTTTCTTAACTCCGCGAAGGTCTCGTGGGCAAAGAATCAAAACAGATTTTTTATGTAGACGGGAAGAACGCTGAAACGAGAAGAATTATCACAGAGGGCTTAGAGTAATGGGGGCGGCAAACGCGCTGATGGATGGCGTCATAAGAAAAGCGTTCAGTGGCGCAGAATGTTAATGGAGGAAGGGAGTTCTGATGATGGCTGACATTCCCACCTCTCTTTGCCCCTATTAACCCTAAAAATACACTGTAGCTATTTCCCACTCTGATACCAAAGGTTTATTCCCTCGCAAAGAACTTGGCCGATTTTGCTATTGCAGCCCTGCCCCCGCCTCTGCCCCCGCCTCTGCCCCCGCCTCTGCCCCCGCTATCAGTGTGTGCCTGTAGCCCCACGGCTAACGGGGGAGGCGTCGCGCCACGCCCCCGCTTGTGTTGCCCTTGGACAAGTGGATGCTGCAAAGCACAATTATCGTTCCAAGTGCTTGATAACACTAGCACTGTCAAGTGAAGCTTTAAGGTGTTTTTTCTTAATGGAATGTAACCCCCTCTTCTGCTTTTGATTGTGTGATCCTTTGCTGGGAAAAGACACTAAAGCATATGCTTTTTCATGGAAATTGCAATTTTCTCCCTACGCAATATTTCTCTCTTCGCCCACTGCGAACTCAGCTCATCTACTTTGTACCCCAACCACCAGCGGGTAGGCATCTTCTGGCCAGTCCACCTCCACTGCGACCTTCTGACATTCGCCTCCACTGACCCATCGCCGCCTCTGCCAACCTGGCTTCCAGTCCTATCAAAGGCCATTTAATTTACGTTATCGTCACCATGCATAACCACTGCCACCTGAAACGACCCAACCCCACTGACGCCTCGCGTCACCCTGCTTCGCCGCGCCAGCCGCTGAGCCCTCCATCAGTGGCCAACGCGCCCCCCCCCCCCCCCCCCTCGCCCTCCGCCGACGTCCCCACATCATTAGCTCGGCCATGACAGATCTACGTCGTAATCGCTATCATAATTCATTATCCGACCATTAGGATTCCACATTTATTATACAGTCGAATGATGATATCTTTAAACCTCTTGCCCTCGACATGCGCGCCCCCTCTCCTGAAGCACACGTTAAACCCTTCTCAATTGTCAATATATATATGTGTGTGTGTGTGTACATATACATATTTATATACATTTATATATATACACATTTATATATATGTATATATATACATAGACATATATATACATATATATATACATATATATATATATATATATATATATATATATATGTCTATGTATATATGTACATATATATAAATGTGTATATATATATATATATATATATATATATATACATTTATATATATGTATATATACACATAGACATATATATATATATATATATATATATATATATATATATATATACATACATTTATATATATGTATATATACACATAGACACATATATATATATATATATATATATATATATATATATATATATATGTATATACAGTATGTATGTGTATATGTCAAAAAAAAATATATATATATATAAATATATATAAACATACATATATATACATATATATATATATATATACACACATATAAATATGTATATATACTCGAATATATATATATATATATATATATATATGTATACATACATACATACATACATACATACATACATACATACATACATACATACATACATACATACATACATACATACATACATACATACATACATACATATATATACATACATATATATATATGTATATATATATATACACATATATATATTTTTTCTTTCTTTCTTTCTTTTTTTTTTCTTTTTTCTTTTTAACAGCCATTCATTCCACAGCAGGACATAGGCCTCTCTCAATTCACTATTGAGAGGTCATATAGCAGTGTCACCGTTGCCTTGGGCCACGACGGCGACTTCCCCTACGACACCTGCGTTTCACTTCTCAAGGCGATATGTCGTCTTCTCGCCATGAGATCGGGCTCAAGCGAGCAGTTACAGCGCAGGCATTTTTACGACCGCCGCGACGGGGAATTGAACTCGGGACCACGAGGTGCTCTAACCACTGGACCATCGCAGCAGTCATATATATATGTGTGTATATATGTATGTATATATATATATATATATATATATATATATATATAATGTATACATATAAATATGCTTATATATACCTATATGTGTATATATATATGTATGTCTATATCTACCTACCTACTTACCTACCTACCTACCTACCTTTCTATCTATCAATTTCTTATTTATCTGTAAATCTGCCAATCCAGTTGTCTGTCTGTCTGTTTACTATCAATCTACGCACCTACTACTTTCTTACTTACTTACTTATTTTCCTACTCACCTACTTATATATCTACCTACCTGCATACCTAGCCAGGTAGACACCTGTCTTTCTGTCTATCTACCTCCCTAGCTATCTATCCACCTACCTACCATTTACCTATCTAACTGTATATTTAGCTACCTGCTTATCTATCTATCTATCTATCTATCTATCTATCTATCTATCTATCTTCTTACCTACCAGCCTACCTCCCTACCTGCCTGCCAGCCTGCCTGCCTTCTTACCTAGGAACCTACTTACCTACCTGCGCACCTCCCTGCCTACGTCTGCGCCCGCCCGCGCACCCTGTCCTCCCCGCTCGCCCGCAGGAACCCGGGCCGGGCTCGCGAGGCCCTAACATTATCCCTAAACTGCCATTATCGCAGCGGGAAGATGTGGCTGGGCTTACATTCCTCCGTCATTACCGCGAGTCGGTCGGCTTGCTTAATAATATGATTGCGACGCCTTGTTCCTCCCTCCTTAGACGTTTCTTAGGGCGGTATCTCGTGGCTTGAAGCACACTAATAAGGAAATGCATGGGCCGTCGGGGTCACATGTCTCTGTGAAGTTATCTTTATCGAACGAATTATATTTATCACTTCATAGTTTTACTTAACAGATGGATACAAAATAAAGCCTGATGTGTATTTGCACAATCTGTGTGAGCGTGATGATGCATCTTACCAAGAATTCAAACCGAGATGTAAATGTATAGAACGGATCAAGCTAATGGCATAAATCAACTTAGTCAGAAGGCCTACATTGTCTTAGACCTTGGGTCAGTTTAGATTCCGATCTAACGAAGGACGTACGAAGTGAAAATGACGGAACCCTTGGCCAAGTTGTTTGCTCTACTCTGCTCTGTTTATGTTTTATGCAGTCAAGTTATTAAAGCACAGTCGGGGTAGATTTTTCGACTTCAATTGAATCATGTGATAACTTTGACTATTACGTGCATGATATTGGCTTTACACTGTTTGTGTGCCTCATGGCCATCATTATCCTTCACCTTATCTAACGTTTTCACGTTCGTTTCTCTTCTTCGTTTTATTACCTTCGAGCATCGAGACCGAGCAATGGCCATGTTATATAAATTCTGGAGACAGAATGTCTGCAATGCAAATTCACCAAATTATAAGCAAACACTTCCTTCAACGGTGTTCACGAAGTCAGTCTGTGTGTCGACATCGTCTCATTTCTCTTTCTCATGCTTATCGTGAATATATTTCTTAGGGGAACGCATCTGACAACGGTAGGTCTCAAATACCCTTAAAGAATGATGAAGTTGGAATGATGTAAAACTCCCGTCTAATACTATATGATTATTATTAAATACGTACCTGATCTTGTAGCTTAAGAACGTTTGTCATAACCTAGAGTTATAGGTGTCGGTCTAGAATTTGGCTATGACAATGCCATACTTTTCACTGCCGGGTATCGTACACGGACTGTTTATCCTGTTCTCCCACGACCTCGTACGAATGTCTTCTGCAGAAAGTATATATATATATATATATATATATATATATATATATATATATATATATATAAACACACACACACACACACACACACACACACACACACACACACACACACACACACACACACACACACACACACACACACACACACACACATATATATACATATATATACTTATACATATACATACATTCTCTCTCTCTCTCTCTCTCTCTCTCTCTCTCTCTCTCTCTCTCTCTCTCTCTCTCTCTCTCTCTCTCTCTCTCTCTCTCTCTCTATCTCTATCTCTATCTCTCCTCCCCTCTCTCTCCTCTCTCCCCTCTCTCCCCTCT
>NC_061825.1:23043578-23053578 GCF_019202785.1 Penaeus chinensis
CTGGTATTTGAGTACATATTCAGCTAAGCAAAGGAGGGAAAATATCAAGAAACAGGAGTACATGATTCCTGAGTTGTAGGTCTCGCTTCTGGACTATCAGGGAAAAATATAGGTTAAGATAAAAAGATGATTGGTATAAATATTAGCATAAATAACAGCCATTGTAAATGTGTTTAAACAAAATTTAAAACTCAAAAAGCTTGGATGGGTCAATGTTTACATTTCTACTCATTCCGGGCGGCGCCCTAATGCTTCAGCGTCGTTTGGAACGGCGGGGCAGCACCCGCTCTTTTGCTCGGCGTTGGAATTTGTAATATTGTGGGCGTCATACATACACACATACAGAGATCAAGAACACACGCACACGCACACGCACACGCACACGCACACGCACACGCACACGCACACGCACACGCACACGCACACGCACACGCACACGCACACGCACACACACACACACACACACACACACACACACACACACACACACACACACACACACACACACACACACACACACACACACACACACACACACACACCTGTGTATCTGGTGTGTATGTATAAATGTTTACTGTGCAGTAAGAGTAACCTAGTTGTAGTGAGGGTACTGTAGGCGGAGGCGATGTTGGCACGAACAGGACCGAGGGTAGTTTGGGCGACGGCCGAGGTAGCGAGGGCAGCGGCCGTCCATCACGAGTTTTCCTTTTAATTTTTTCCTTTTCACAAACCGTGTTGTGGCAGCGCCGGTGCAGTTCACAGCACTGCAACACTATAAACACCCACATCTTAACTTTGTTTTTTACGCTTCACTGCTGTTCATTGTAGAAAGAAGTGATCCATGTGATATTCGAGGTTTGGAACGCAACGAAGGAATCAAATCCTGTTATCAGATACTGTGCTCAGAGGAGGTCTTTGGAACCCCTGCGAAGGCGCCTACTGTCCCTGGCTAATATATCGGTCCCGCTCGATCCTATCGCTGGCTATAATAGCTTCCTCTGCTTCGCGAGCACTTGTCCGGAGACGAGAAAATGCTAAACTCAGCCGTAGCGGAGAGGGAGATAAGGCTTGTTATTATAATTCAAGGGAGTTTGGCGCGTAGGAAGTGAATATCAATTAATGTTTAGTGTATGAGGGTATCTATAATTCTGCTTACTTAAAATAGGCAATTGAAACATAAATTAGCGAAGTTGAACTGTTAATAATTTGCGTACGGGCCCTTGTATGTCATCGAACAGAGCCACGTCAGAAGTTTGCTGTGATGGTTATCAGCATCAGTTGTATTCTAATGAATGTGCTGTCTAGATTTCATAGTCAAGGGTATTCATTATAATTGTCTAGATGTTGTAGTTCTTCTAGTTAAGGAAACAGACGGATAGAAAGTCAGAAAAGGCCAGATGTGGGTCTCTATCCCTGTCAATCTATCTGCCTGTCGCTTTCTGTTTATCTGTCAGTCTGTTTGCTGCCTGCCTCATTGTCTGTCTATCTTTATGTGTATATATATACATATGTACGTCTATTTGTTTGTCACACACACACACACACACACACACACACACACACACACACACACACACACACACACACACACACACACACACACACACACACACACATGTATAGATAATTACTTATATACTTACGTACATACATACAGTATATGCATACATAGATATGTACTTATACACATATATAAATATAAATATGTGTGTGTGTGTGCGTGTTCACAAACACATATATATATAAATATACATATATATATATATATATATATGTATATATATGTATATATATGAATGTGTGTGTGTGTGTGTGTGTGTGTGTGTGTGTGTGTGTGTGTGTGTGTGTGTGTGTGTGTGTGTGTGTGTGTGTGTGTGTGTGTGTGTGTGTGAACGCTTACGTAAAGAACCTTTTGGAACACTGGAAAATATATGGATATATGTTACCTGCCGTTGTTTAATCTGCATGTTGTTCTTTTTGCACATCCACGTGCGTGTGGCGTGCAGGATGCACGTGCGCTTTTCATCACTGCTGAATGATGGTCGATGTCACCGCCGGTGGTCGTACAATGCACGGTCGTGACTTGGACAGAGGAAGGGCGGCCGTCGCCTCCATTCATCGGGGCCTTCATCCCGCCCCGAAAGACTTTGCGAAATCGCCAATATTTCATGGACAAAGTGTGCAGGCGCAGGCGGCCGGGCCTGGGGTGCTCGGGGTCATGAGCGTGACCGTCTTCCATAACCGCTATCTTTTATTTGCCCCCACCCCTCCTCTCCCATCTCCCTATGTCCTCCTCCCCTCCCCCCACAGTTTCTCCATGCATCCCCCCCCGACATCCCCTGGCCCTCTCGCCTCAACCCTCTCCCTCCCCGACGCCGCTTTGCTTTTTAGCACAACGTCCACATGTCTCTTTATCTGCCTCATCGCCAGGCTCCGATGTTTATATGTTCAAGTCCAGGGCATATCTTTTCGATCTCTGGCGAAATTTATTTTTTCTTCTTTAATAGCCTGATTCCATTTACGTTTTAGTCTTATTATCTGCCACAGAGAGAGAAAAAGAGGGAGAGGAAGGAGGAGACGAGAAAGAGGGAGTAGGAGAGGGTTAATGGAAGAGACTAATACTTGGAAAATACTTGAGAATTGCATATTTTAGTATTAATGTTATTCTCATAGAAACTCGTCTACGTGCTGAACAGTATAAAAAGAGGCTCAGCAGATAAAGAGGGGAGAGGCGGAGGGCGTAACCGCTTAGCAAAGCCGCTGGACTTTTCAACAAGAAGGGAGCGATAAATAATTCCCCACTATATCTACAGATGCCACGCCCATTGCCACATGACCACGCCCACCTCATGGTGCCAGGTGTTCGCTGTTCTTAAAGTTTTACTATCTCTCCTTTGTGTTCTCTTGTCGCGCGAGACGGCGTTAGCCAAGATACTGCGGTTTACGGGCTTTCCAGTTCCTTCTTTGCCCTTCTCATGATTGGTGATAGGCTTTATGGATAATTTGGGATTTTCCTTTGTTACTACAAGAAACAGGAGACATTTAGGGTTATTTCGTGTCTTCCTTTAACGTCGTCCGCGAGATTTACGCCCTTCCGGAATACCCTCCTTTTGTGGCTCCGAAGACAAAGGCGGCCGCGCCCCCGGCAGCCCTGTCACGCGGCTGCGGCAAGACGCTGCGCTTCATATCAGGACTGGAACCGAGGAGTTGGGTCGCGAGCCAGCGACGCGTTCATGCACCTGCGTACACAAGCACTTGAGCTCACACTCTCACTATCACTCTTCCTTTTCTCTCTCATTCTTATTCGCTTACTTATTCTTCTTCTCTCTCTCTCTCTCTCTCTCTCTCTCTCTCTCTCTCTCTCTCTCTCTCTCTCTCTCTCTCTCTCTCTCTCTCTCTCTCTCTCTCTCTCTCTCTCTCTCCGTTTAACACTGATATACATTAACACTTTTTAATAAGATACAAGATATCCTTCTGGTCCAGGTTTTATCTTTCTGGAGCTGTATATAATAAAGATTACAGTATACTTTGATGTTTCCGATAACTGGGACGAGATAATGGCGGATTGTACAGATAATGTGTTTTCTCATTATTAGTGGCGCTGGTTACAGTTAGCTGTCTTTATAGTAAAAATAGAATTCACAGAGCCATCTGACAATCAGTAAAGCGTTTGAAAAGAAAAGGTAGATAACTGAAGATAGGAAGTATAAAAACATGTTGTTCATGCATGATTATTGGTGTCAAGGTGATGACACGGAAGGCCTACTTTGCCCAGACGGCCAAAATGGCTCTGTATGCCTTTTGGGTAAAAGCTCTGCTTGTATACCTTACACACACACACACACACACACACACACACACACACACACACACACACACACACACACACACACACACACACACACACACACACACACACATATATATACATATACATATATATACACATATATGTATTATATGTATGTGTATGTGTATACATATTACATATACATATACATATATATATATATATATATATATATATATATATATATATATATTATATATACACATATTTATACATATATATATGTATATATATATATATATATATATATATATATATATATATATATATATACTAGACACATACATACATTATTATACAGGCATACCTACATATTTACATAGATATATCCATCCATCCAACCATCCATCATTCCATCCATCCAGACTAATCGTGGCAGCGACCAAGTCCTAAGATTAAACGTACACAGTGTACGTTGATGTATTTCGCATAGGATTGCATATGTTTTGAGATTGACGTTAATGATTACCTAAAATCACTCTTTAAAATGAATCTGGCGTGAATTGCCTGCTTAAGTTCCATATCCCAGGTTGCATGACAGCTATACGTGCTTAAGAATTCTTATGTCAAGACATAGTACAGTTTTCTCACTTCAAATGATCAGATAAACTCTTGCGAGTGAGCGTTACGGACGAAGTTGATTTTCAATTTTTTTATGTCAAAATTATTGCCATGATTAGAAACCAGCTATTTATTGTATATTGTTTTATGATATTTATATATATGTGTGTGTATACGTACATACATACATATATATATGTATATATGTATATATATATATACACACACACATATATACACATATACACACTCGTTACTTTTATCTGCGTAATTCTACTCGAGGAAGATCGTTTGGCATACTATGGCAACGAAGAGATTATTTGACTGGCAGCACATCAGGAGCGGATTAGGCTCCATATCGCATGCCATCGTTACATCACTCGAAGAGCGGAATGATGGCCTGTGAAGCTTAATAGCGTTACTCGCATGTGTGTTATCGACTTAGTAGTTTATTTTGTACCTTTCTTGATAATTTGTCGTGGAAATAGGAGCTCCATGTGCATACTTGCGTATTTAATTGGTGGCGCCTTTAGAAGAAATTGGGGCATGGAGGGAGAGTAATGAGGGAGGGGAAGGAGGGAAGTAAAGGGAGCAGGGAATGGTTGTGCTCTTTTCTTGTGGGTTCTGCAGCTATCATCCGATCAGCTCCCCGCAAGGTTCCCCGGCCAGTGAAGAACACAAGGAATTGTGAACATAAACAGCGTGGCCTTCGCTCCTCGTCCGCGGAAAGGGTAAGGCCTAGAAAGTGTCGTGCGATGTCATGATTAGATATATTCAAGTTTAGCTTTTCAAGTGGCAAGCGTCCTGATCTTTCATTGTGCTTGGACATTTACCAAAGCTAAGAAATGCCCCCAAATGATATTTGATGATCGCCCATGTCACTCGCGAAAGCAGGCCTGCATCAGATATTGCAGAAAGCCGAGCGACAAAGATTTGTTCTTGATTCAGTGTGAAATGTTTGTTGTTAGGATAAGGGGCAAAAAGGCCTTCCTCTACCCCGGTACCTTTATAGCGGCCACACGTTTCCTCTGGGAATAAGACTATGCCGGGAAATGTTAATGCTCTCTTTAAAACTTTGCCACGAAGACCATTAGGTGTATGTATCTGTCTTGTCTTTGTTTTTCTTTTTTAATGCACCTTTCTGTTTGTTAGTAAGTGTTTCTTTAATCGGTTTGTTTAACGCGCGCGTGTGTATGTGTGTGTGTGTGCTTGTGTGTGTGTGTGTGTGTGTGTGTGTGTGTGTGTGTGTGTGTGTGTGTGTGTGTGTGTGTGTGTGTGTGTGTGTGTTTCGGAATCGTGCGTTGTAAGGCATATTTCGACAGAGCTCGTCCCGAGATACAAAGAGTGAAGCAAGGCGAAAGTTTGACTGCCTTTTGTTTTACAGAGCTTCCCGGTTGATTCACTTTACGTGCATGATGCGTGGCAGATTCATGATTGACTTTTTATAACCTACACAAAAATCTGCACACATGCATAGTCGCTTTCTGTATTTCATTTCCTCATGACTTACCCGCAGCGTTTTGTTTCTTATATTGGACATCAAAATACCCGTAATCCGCTGTTTTCGATGGTTGTATATTTTATAAACATAATATTGACAAACATTATAAAGCATTTTTTACAGGATAAATGTTTAAAACACATTGTATATATTATTTTTAAGCATAAGAAAGACACTTGAAGTCGCATTAGCTCTCCGTAATGACTTTGATTTCCTGAAAAGCACAGGATACCGACCTTTTACCTGCTTGCGTCTCCATACCTACAGCGTCACTGAGGCGCATGCGGCCTCTCGCCGCGCATTTCCTGACGCCCTTAGTCTCAGCCTAGAAGCCGAGAAGCCGTCACTCAGCGCCCGGGTGAGCCTCTCCTGTCACTCTAGATGAAAAACGATCCCGCGGGGAAGAAAAACACGGAGCCGAACAAGCGTCGCCGAAAACGCCGAGTATCGCGTACCAGCTTTTTCTCCGGCGGAGATAGTGAGTGAGTGGCAGGAAGCAGCTGACGGCGTCCCTGCGCTCCAAGAAGCCGCGGCAAGAAGATGAGTGATGATGTGGCTGCGATTAGGGGATTCGCGATTAGCACGTAACGACGAGAGGTTGTGTTTCTGTTTACGGTCGTGTCTGCGAAGTGGGTTAGCGGGGCTCAAGGCGGGTGATGGATGCGGGCACGCCAGTCCCCTCGCGGCTGGTGATTGCTCGCGAGAAGAAACATGTTCCTTACATAAAACATAAAAATGAGGGGAAAGAAAAGTAAAACATGCTGACACCACCCTTACTTTGTGCCCACACAGGTCATCATATTGGACATTTGACGCTGAACTGAACCGGTTTACGACTCTAGTGACCTTACCACCCGTCAGCCCAGCCGTCACTCGCGATCAATGCCCTGGGCACATCACACACGCTCTGCCAGCTATGACGCCATTTTTCCTCGTTGTGATATACAAACAAGCGTCTCAACCGCGCCACCTGTCGACATGTGCCATCATGCAGGTTTCTGTCAACTCTGAATATGCCACCCCCACCATACAGAGAGCACTGCTAACTCGTCACCAGTGAATTCATCCCTCAACTGCGTCCGACGGGGTCCCTTCTGTCACCCGTCCTCATCCACCATTCATCCGCGACATTCCTGCGATCCCGGCCCTTGACGTTTACATTCCTTTCAACCTTCCTTGGCTCCTCCGCCCATGCATGGCATCACCCAAGCTTCTGCCCGTCTCTAACAATGGTGTAATATTATTGTCTTTTCCAGCGACCGATATATATCTGTCCATCAATTAGCCACATGCAACTTGCTTATATTACTATTCCTTTAACTCCTTTCAGTCTCTGCGTCTTTCACCAAAAATCTCCACATTCCTTATCACTGATACACGTCATCCCGACGCCCTTCCGAATCCACATTGCTACAGCACGAAAGGGCGTCGTAGGCATGTTGCTGTGTCCACGATGCCACAGAGGACCGAAAGTGACCGTGTCTCCCCACAGGCGGACACTAAGCGATCGAAATCCCTGGCAATTTACCCATCAGCTTCCTCCACGTCACAGGGGAAAACGCGGACACGAGTGATGCTGTGTCCGGTGTCGCACGGGTGCCGGCCGGCACAATGACCTCGGCTTGTCTTTCTCAAGGGGCTGAGGGGCGCTCTCAGAGGTGTTTTTAGCGTTCTTAGAGAGGTATCCTCTTTCTCAGTCACGCCATAAGTGCTCTCTAATATACTGGGAGTGTGTTTACGAAAACTACAACCTTGTTTTAAAGATTTTATTTCCCTTGACGATAATGTTTCTCACAAAAAGTCTTTTATGCCATTGATCCTCCCCCTATGTTGATGTAGTAAATTAGACATTATTTTACATTTATGGAAATGAAACATCCATCATGAATTAGATAATATAAATCGTGTCAGAAAAGTGTTATCTGACGCCAGTCGTACGTCCGATGTGTAAATAAGGATTGGCAGCATCAGCAGGAAATCGAAGGGCCTACACGGAGGGTCGTCCGGTATTCCGAAAGCCAACTTTAGTGTCCCTTAAATGACCAGTTGAGTCAGTTACTAAGAGCACATCAGGGATGCCTTGTATCCGTCTAATGGGTCTGCAGAAGAGGAGTTGAAGTCCTTCCCGCTAACAAGAGGTGAAGGCATCCATCTCCTCGCTAGTTAGAATCCACATACCTTCACTCAGCTAGACTTTCAGAGTACCAAAGTCTAAGTTCAGGAAATGTTCTTTACTTATTCTCGGAAATCATTTCAGCATTTCTTCAGGTGTCTCTCTTTTACTGCATGAACAACAATACACCTTAGGTTTAGCCTCTTGTCCTTAAGGTTCAAGGCTCTTATCTCAAGTGTTAGACCTCGGCCTGTCAAGCATCATGCGAAGGATCCAGCCCCTTCAGGCGTCAGTTATCAAGCCCGAGTGAAGGCAGCGTAAGATTAGTTGTTAGCCCAAGGGAATTCTAGCGCTAGTCCTATCTCCTTTGCGGATGAACATTCCGGTGTTCTGTATGGAAGCGTATGGTAATTAGCCGGCTAGCGCGAGAAGAACAGTGAAATTTGCCTTTGATAAAGTGAATATGGTCCTACACGCCATTTTGTGCGTCTGCATCGATACCCAATATGGTAAGAAACAGCGTGACCGAATTTGAAAATTTGCCTTTATCCCATTGCTATCACTTAGTAATTAGTATAATGTTGTATTTTCCTAGATACTGGTACTCTGCTTTTATGCCAATCTGAATGGCAGGCGTGCGAGATATTTACCTGAAGAGGCGTTCGTTGTAGTCTCAGCTCGTAGGACAAGGGAAAATAAACATGTTCTGTGCAACAGCTGCAGTGCTTGTGAAGCCAAGGCTGGATTTGGCAGCAGAAAACTACCCAAGCTTTGAAGATTTTCTGAATAATGTGCGTAGTTTCCATAAAAGGAAGATGGACTACCGGAAGTCTTGCCTTGTTGACCCATCCTTACGGTATGACCTTTTGACCTTGCGCGACAGCTGTAGACTGTTGCCGGCCCTTAAAGTAATCTATCTTCCTTTTTTTCGTCTTCCACACATCCGGGACTTGCAGTCTTACACCGTTAATTGCATGTTTGATTACATGATCGCTTGGCCTTGGAGTGCGCACGAGGCTCATGCGGGACCTGCCAAGAGGCTCAGATTTTATGATAGGGGGATTGATTTAACGATACTGGCCATCGGCCTTCTCAGGTCGCCGTAGCAGGTATGATCCTGGTATGGGTAAGAACGGAAAAGAAAGAGGAGGAATAAAAGTGAAAAAGGGGGCGGGAGCAATAACAGAATATCAAGTTTAAAAGGATACACTGACCTCCCTCTTTAATGAGATTTCTTCTTAAGAAATAATTCATCTTCCCATTAAAACCAATAGGCAAGTTCACGCCCAAGAAAATGAAAACCTGGCTTTAACTCATCCTCCTTCCCGCCCCCCGATCAGCACAAATTGGATCCGCATTTTGCCGCCGTCTCCTGTGGGGATCCCTCGGCGGCCAGAAGGGCGGCTGCCGCGCAGTGCTAGAACGCGCGGCGCTGCAGCAGTAGAGGAGACGCTGCCTTGGCATGGCATATCTCTCGCAGTGCTGAGGCGCAGCCGAAGAACCGCCTCAACATGCTGCATTTTCATGTGTGTAAATTACACCGGCTATTGGCCTTTTGGAGACTTTTTACCGGAATTTCCTATTTTTAACCTGAGACAATTCTCTTTAATTTGCCTCCTCATGCTTTTTTGCCCACTCATCTGATATGTAAGTCTGACTGTGCGATATATATTTTTTTATATTTCAAAAGTGGATTGAGAAATATCCTGCGAATTTCCCAAACCATGTGTACAATAAACTGTATGCCAATAGATATCAAATATCTCCATAACAATAGTTACAGGCATCAATATTCATTTTATGATTATATCCAACAATGCAAATCTACATATAAATGAATGTTTACGCTCAGTGATATGCGTAACCTTCTTTTTTCACTCCCATAACGTCTCAGGGGTGTCATTCCTGACTTTAGACGGCCATTCGTTTAATACAACAGGATGATTATCAAACTGATACATCCTCATAACTTTAT
>NC_061825.1:23068578-23071078 GCF_019202785.1 Penaeus chinensis
GATGAGAAAGATTATGAGAGAGGAGTAGAGAGAGAGAAGAGAGGAAGAGAGAGAAGAGAGAAGAGAGGAAGAGAGAGTGGAGAGAGAGAGATTGAGATGAGGAGAGAGATTT
Source organism: Penaeus chinensis (assembly GCF_019202785.1). Taxonomy (NCBI): domain Eukaryota; kingdom Metazoa; phylum Arthropoda; class Malacostraca; order Decapoda; family Penaeidae; genus Penaeus; species Penaeus chinensis. The sequence continues at coordinate 23,068,691 of NC_061825.1, forward strand.
GAGAGAGAGTGAGTAGAGAGAGGAGAGAGAGAGAGAGAGACGAGGTGGAGGGGAGGGGAGAGAGAAGGGAGGGAGGGGGAGAGAGGGAGAGGTGAGAGGGAGAGAGGAGTGAGGGAGGAAGGAGGGAGGGAGGGAAGGGAGGAGAAGAGGGAGAGGGAGAGGGAGGGAAGGAGGAAGTGAGGGGGGAGGAAAGAGAAACAGAGAGGAGAGAGGAGAGGAGAGAGAGAGAGAGAGAGATGGAGAGAGAGAGAGAGAGAGAGAGAGAGAGAGAGAGACGATGGAGAGAGGAGATGAGGAGAGAGAAGAGAGTGAGAGAGAGAGAGAGAGGAAGAGAAAAGTGAGGAGAGGAGAGAGAAGCGAGAGAGAGGAGAAGAGAGGAGGAGAGGAGAAGAGATGAGGGGAGAGAGATGAGAGGAAAGGAGAGAGAGGAGAGAGAAGAGAAGATGAGAGAAGAAAGAGGAGAGAGAGAGAAGAGAGGAGAGGAGAGAAGAGAGCGGAGAGAGAGAGAGAGAGAGAAGAGAGAGGAGAGAAGAGGAGATGAGAGAGAGAGAGAGATGAGAATGAGGAGAGAGAGAGGGGATGAGAGAGAGAGGGGAGAGATGAGAGAGGAGAGAGAAGAGAGAGCGAGAGGGGGAGAGGAGTGAGAGAGAGAGAGAGGAGAGAAGAGAGAGGAGGGAGAGAGAGATGAGAGGAGAGGAGGAGTGAGAAGAGGGAAAAAGAGAGGGGAAGGGGGAGAGAGGAGAGAAGATGAGGAGAGGAGAGAAAGAGAGAGAGAGAGGAAGAGAAGAGAAAAGATGAGAGAGAGAGAGAGAAGAGAGAGATGAGAGAGTGGAGAGAGAAAAGAGAGAGAGAGAAGGAGAGAGAGAAAAGTGAGAGAGAGAGAAGATAGAGATGAGAGCAGATAGAGAGGAGAGCAGATAGAGAGAGAGAAGATAGAGAGAGAGAAGATAGAGCGAGGAGGAGAGAGAGAAGAGAGAGAAGAGAGAAGGAGGAGAAGGAGATGAGGAAGAGAGAGAGAGAGTGAGAGAGGCGAGAGAGAGGTTGAGAGAGAGATGAGATGAGATGAGATGGAGGAGAGAAGAGAGAGAGAGAGAGAGAAGAGAGAGTGAGAGAGATGGAGGAGAGAGAGAGAGAGTGGAGAGGGAGTGAGGAGAGGGGGGGAGGGAGGAAGAGGGAGAGGGAGAGGGAGGGAGGGAGGAAGTGAGGGGGGAGAATAGGGGGGAAACAGAAGAGCGGAGGAGAGAAGAGACGAGAGAGAGGGAGAGAGGAGAGAGAGGAGAGAGAGAGAAAAGTGAGAGAGGAGAGAGATGGGGAGAGAGCTGAGGAGAGGAAGGAGAGGAGAGAGAAGGAGAGAGAGGAGAGAGGAGAGAGAGAGGGAGAGAGAGAGAAAAGAGAGTAGAAAAAGGAAAAAAGGAAAATAACCAGGGATAACTGCAGAAGACGAAATAGAACTAACGTAAGCTGATACTCAGTAGCAACAAGCAGAAACTGTATTGGCTATGCCCTGACTCAAACAGATAGTCAATTAGAATAATTAATCAGAGGACCCAACTGCTCATCAGGAGGCCCTGCTCACAGCCCGGGCTTCCTGTCATGAATTTTTAACCTGTTTTCCATTTCAGCAAGGTTTTTGTTTGGGTATCTTTACAATTCCCATCATTTGAAGCGCGGAAGGGCCGTCATTGTAAACACATGCCCGAAATTGGGGCCCGGGGTTTGGAGGGCGGGGGCGGGGCTGGCCATGATGCAGGGCCATCGCTGGCGAATCAAGGACGCAGCAGGCAGTCGTAAATGGACTCCATGATCGGGCGAGGCGCTCGTTTCTTTTCGCAGACTATTGGAGGATACTTTTACATACTCTCAAACACACGCGCTTACAGGCCACATACCGCACACACACACACACCACACCCACCCCACCCCCAAACACAACACACAAAACACACACAACAACACACACACACCCCACGAAAAACCCCCACCCAAAAGGGGACACACACACACACCAGACACACACACACACACAGACACACACACAGAACAACACAAGACACACACACAGCACACACACACAACACAAAACACACCACACGGGACACCCCACACAGACACACACACAGACACACACCACACACACACACACACACCACACACACACAACACACACATGCACACACACACATGCACCCCCAACACATGCACACAACACACAACACAACACAAAAACCACATCACCACACACAACACATCCCACAACCACATGCCACACCAAGGCACACACACAAAAGCCACACACCTGCCCACACATGACACACACACATGCCACAACACACACGCACACACCGCAACACACGCACAATCCACACATGCACACACACACCGCCAATC
>NC_061825.1:23083578-23086078 GCF_019202785.1 Penaeus chinensis
TGTTTTAAGTAGCAAGCGGACATGCATGCGTGAGAGGCTCTAGAAGCATCATTAAAGAATTATAAAGTATTTTGCTTCCCGTTTAAATTTAGTGAAACAGAGAGGACAAGGCGAGTGACCGCTTCGCTGCTGGGATACGGCTGCAAAAGGGGTTCCTAATCCCACAAGTAATTTTCAGAGGAAAAATGAACATCCGGAGACAAATTAGCGTTTCTGCTGTTTTAGGCTTTAAGACCGATGCTTCGACTGAGCCATAAGAAGCCATGGCGAGAGCCCGAAAGGCGTTGGCCTTCGTCAGCTCAACGTAAGGAAGGAGCAGACGTACGAGTACACTGGCTTATGCGCACGCACGCATCCTTCTTTCATGTGGAGAACGCAATGACCATGCATGTATACAGGTACATACAGACATGAGTGCATAGAGTGTGTGTGTGTGTGTGTGTGTGTGTGTGTGTCTGTGTGTGTGTGTCTGTGTGTGTGTGTGTGTGTGTGTGTGTGTGTGTGTGTGTGTGTGTGTGTGTGTGTACATACACATATACATAAACATATACATACATACATATATACATAAATGCATACAAAAAAACAATCAAACAGCTGGACAGACAGGTAGATTTTCAGATAAAAAATGAAATCCGATACACGAAACAGACCAAGCAGGCAGCGTACTTTACCAGTGAAAATGACCGCTTTTAGGGACTCAGGATGTTTTTGTGCATGTTTTTTCTCCCTCAAAATGAGCATTTCAAGCCGGACGTATTATAGGGACGATCAGATCTGTAAAAAACAGTGTAACATTAAGTGTCATTAAAGCAAATGTCTTTTAGGAAAACACACTGCTGCACGCAAGTCGTCAGACGTCGTGCCTATTATAGTAGGGACTTATTGCTCTGCAGGATATTATACGTACAACTATCCCTGCATGTTACAGTAATTCACACTCATGTCTTTTATTAGTGACCTCTGCTGTTAGCTAAATTTGTATTGATTATGAGGCTGCCGCGCATCCATTTGTCAGAATTTTTCTTCATTATACCAGTCAGAGCACACGAGACGGGGTTTCGATGGCAGCCAGAGGCTGTTTCTTTCACAGACTTTCATTATGTTTACATTTATATAATATATAATCGGCATAAACACACACACGCACATCTTTCTCTTTATCAATCTATCTACATCTATCTATCAATCTATCTATCACGCACTCGTATGTGTGTGCGTGCATGCGTGCGCGTGTATGCGTGCGTGTGTATCTTTTTTTTAATGTGTATATACGTGTGTGTGTGTGTGTGTGTTTGTTATGTGTGTGTATGTGTGTGTGTTTGTATATATATATATATATATATATATATATATATATATATACATATATGTGTGTGTGTGTGTGAGTGTGTGTGTGTGTGTGTGTGTGTGTGTGTGTGTGTGTGTGTGTGTGTGTGTGTGTGTGTGTGTGTGTGTGTGTGTGTATGTATGTATGTATATGTATATATATGTATATTTATGTATACAGTATATGTACATATGCATACATGTACCGGAGCAGACTAGATTCACTCCTGGCAAGTCCACAATAGACCGTATCCTAGCTCGAGTAACTGTGGAACGCCGTCGTGAGTTCGGTCGTGGGTTGCTGCCTACATCGACCCTAAGAATGCGTTTGACTCGGTGCATCGAGAATCACTATAGGAGATTCTGAGACTTAGGGCAGTTCTGACATGGATTATTGGCCTAATAGCAAGCCTATATACTGGCACTGAAAGTGCTGTAAAGGGTGGTGGTGGCCTGTCGAACTTCTTCCCTGTTAATTCAGGGGTGAGGCAAGGCTGTATCTTTGCACCAACACTTTTCGAAACTATGGACTGGATAATGGGCAGAGCTACTATCCAAAGTCAAAGTTCATTTAGCAAAGAGGCGAAGCCATTGGGCCTAGAGGTCTCCTAGACCAAGACCGAGATTCAGGACTTTGGGGGCCTGTTAGGGGAACCCATTCAGTTGGTCCATGCTTGTGGTGAGGGCGTTGAAGTCACAGAGAGCTTTGCATACCTCAGCAGCGTAGTCCGTATCTCTGGGTTGTCAGACCAAGAAGTCAGTAGATGGATTGGTCTGGCAACAGGAGCCATGAACTCGAACAACAAGAGCATTTGGAGATGTCGGTACCTATGCAGAAGGACCAAGCTGCATGTCTTCAAAGCCTTGATACTGCCAGTTTTGCTCTATGGAAGCGAAACCTGGACGCTATCTAGTGCCTTGGAGTCTCGTCTTGACACCTTCTGTAGCAAGTCTCTTCGCCGGATCAGGAGGTCCAGTTGGCAGGACCACGTGTCCAACCGACGGCTACACCGTGAGACAGGCATGGGACCTGTTACGTGCATAATCGCCAACTCAGGCTATATGGGCACCTAGCTCGTTTCCATGTGGATGACCCTGCCATGTGGACGACGCAGCCATCTACGCCTGTCGGCGTTAGCCCTTTGATGATGATGATAATACATATATATAT
>NC_061825.1:23098578-23107520 GCF_019202785.1 Penaeus chinensis
ATATATTGAAATCATAGACAAGAAACTCTTGGCAGAGATTTCGAAGTCGTCCTAACCAGTACAAACAGAAACTAATATCGGTCCTCATTTACATCCACTGATGGCCAGGTAACCTAAATCGTTTACAGTCAGGCGCAGTAGGTTTACATTTACAGGTAATCACCCGAACTACTCTGTGATCTTACACACTCATTCATGGTAAACAACCTTAGGAAATTATTAGCCAATATTTTTCTTCGCCTGGCAACACAATATTATACAGTAAAGATAATTCGTAAGCGTTTTTGGCTGGCGATACTTATCAACGGCGCTCAAACCGACACCTTTTCAAAGGAGAACTTCCAATTATTTCTCGGAAATAGTGACGAAAAGTAATGTCGATATAATCAAAGCTCAGAAGCCAGCCCAAACAAGACAATCAAGGTTGGTATTCGGATTGAGAATTAGTAGGAATTCTCTAACCTCGTCCGGAGTGTGGACTATAAAGGCTCAGGGGTATACCTATATTTTGGTTTTACTTTAGAGCTACCTGTAAACTAGTTATGGACAAAAACAGAAAATTATTTCGTAAACGAGGGTTTAACACAGTATGCAGGTAGAGAGAATTAAGTTTTGTCAGAAATGGATGACAAAGCCGGGCAGTTCGAGTAAACGGTATTTTGGGAAAACATTCAAACTGTGCAAACTTCCGCAAACGACCTCCACAAAAAAAAAAAAAAAAAATGTATATATGTGTGTGTGTGCGTGCGTGTATGAGTGCGTGTGTGTGCGTGCGTGTGTGTGCGTGCGTGTGTGTGTGTGTGTGTGTGTGTGTGTGTGTGTGTGTGTGTGTGTGTGTGTGTGTGTGTGTGTGTGCGCGTGTGCATGAAAAATCCTTCAGTTTTATGTTAGGTCCACATGGGGATCCGGATCACCACAAAAACCTAATCAGCTGATCTGTTGTCCATGGGCAACCCATCGAGAAAACGTCCCAGGCTGTCAGTATCTGCGCAGTCCCGGCGAAGGCATGGCTCCTTCCGGGGGTGCCGAAGGCCAAAGGGACAAAGAAGGGCAAAGCAAGAGGGACTCCGGAGTCGATGACAGCATCATTACGAGATCAAACATAGCTTACATTCAGCCTATTTTGCAATAAGAACGAGTCCGACGTCTTCGATTAACGATTCTCGATCTTACTGAATTACCTGTATGGTCGTGTAATTAGGAGGTCTGTGTTGTTTAATCCCGGCTCCGCTACCGGAGGCCTGAAACACACGGGAAGGTCTAATTAGCTGGTGTAATGACTAGTTAGGAAATGAATAATGAAGCTGATTATAGTTATTACAGATAAAGTGATGTTCAATAATTAGGTCCGTCGTCCACAGTGGCATCTGCGCGAAGGATATATGGCACGAGGCTGCTGTGTTGAAGGTAGTGATTATTGCGAGAAGGATGCGTCCTTATAGGTTTAGGAGAGGGAAGGAATAGTACTGACACGCTGATTAGCATGGAAGGTCGACCATTAAAAGATCACATTACGTTACGTTGCGGAGTAATATGAGCCTTGCTTCCATGAGGAGTTTATACATACCATCCGTGCATTAATCACGTTCTCGGTTTCTATGCGGAAGTTATGTGGTTCACTTACGTGCGCTCCAGCTCGCTCTAATTCTTTGAGAACTAGCATAGAATATTTCTCTTGTTCCACAGAACATGCCCATTTATAGTTGTTGAAGCTGAGCTGTGCCATATGCATAAATCACATCGTATTGATTCTTTCATTGGTAAATCATACTTACTGCACAGGAGAGATTCCCGGTATAAAGCCAGTTACTGCAGACGAGAGACTTATTACCACGTTATAGGATTAGCTAAAGGTTAGTCGAGATTTACGCTCATAGTGTGTCCGCAGACGAAGCGCTCGGGTCCGCTCCTCGCTCTCCCTTGGACTCTCTGCCTAGATCAATGAGCCGTTAGGATTAGCGTTACAAGTACTTGATAATCCTTTCTCTGCGGCCAAAGCGTATGAGCTCAGCGCCTGCACCATATTGGCCACGCCTATTCATGGCCGCGCTCGCTCGCCGCAATGCAGGGCATTAAGTTTGCTCTAATGTTCATCACTTTTTTCGCCATTTCTCGTGTGTCATTTGTTTTGTTTTTAGTTTTTCTTATCATTCCTTCCTCTTTATCACTAACCTCAAGTGGCTCACAACCTGCTGGTTTTACCTGTCCTTACCTGCCCATTTATCTGCGCTTCATCACCGATCATTAACGTGCAGGTGCGGCCCCTCGGTGGCTCCTCCCCTGCCTCTCTTCCCCCTCCCTTGACCCCATGGAGCCAGTTATTGGTACAGGCCCAGTGGTGTCCTACGTACCCCTGGTTCCATACCTATCCTACCTGATACATGTCCTGGTCAGAGAAAAGCCCCTTCCACCTCCCACCCGTCCTACTCGCTCCGTCCTGCACGGCCTACTCGCCAGCCGCAGCCCATCCATCATAAAAGCTGGTCTGCTCACTGAATATAGCCTTTACCTCGGTGGTTTTGCTATCCTCGTGCGTACCATAGCTAGCTTCTTACATGTCACTTCCCAGTCGCCTGCGCTGTATTACCAGTCTTTTTCCTTATTTTTCCTTGCTGACTCTTCCTTCCCGGCTAGTTATCTTCATCCAGGTTTCTCAGCCGAACTCTCTTTCCTCTTGCCAGTCCTGTTCATCTATACTTAGCCAGTTGTATTGATTTGCCTTCATATATGTCTATACCTACTTGTCAACCGGCCTGCCTTCGCCGATCGGTTAAGGGTCAACTTATTATTTAATCTCGTTGTTTTGTATATATATACATATATACATATATACACATTTATATATATATATATATATATGTATACACACATTTATATATATATATATATATATATATATATATATATATATATGTGTGTGTGTGGGGGGGGGGGGGTGTATGTCCATATCTCTCTCTCTCTCTCTCTCTCTCTCTCTCTCTCTCTCTCTCTCTCTCTCTCTCTCTCTCTCTCTCTCTCTCTCTCTCTCTCTCTCTCTCGCTCTCTCTCGCTCTCTCTCGCTCTCTCTCTCTCTCTCTCTCTCTCTCTCTCTCGCTCTCTCTCTCTCTCTCGCCCTCTCTCTCTCTCGCTCTCTCTCTCTCTTGCTCTCTCTCTCTCTCTCTCTCTCTCTCTCTCTCTCTCTCTCTCTCTCTCTCTCTCTCTCTCTCTCTCTCTCTCTCTCTCTCTCTCTCTCTCTCTCTCTCTCTCTCCCTCTCTCCCTCTCTCCCTCTCTCTCTTTCACTTTCTCTTTCTCTCTTTCTCTCTGTGTATTTATGCATGAATGCTTGTACGTATGCATATAAGTACACTATCCCATTCAGTCCGTCTTGCATCCCCAGTGCCCCCAGCCAGCAGCCCTTCCTCCTTTCATTTGGGCTTCAGGTTGCGTCCTCTCGGGCAGCGGCCGTTTCTCCCTGACAGATTGTCGGTTATCGGAGCTGCATAAACACAATGCTGTGAATACCTTGAGGATTTCTCCGCCACGCTCAGGTGCTTCCCAATGGCTGAAGCCGTGGCATGTCGTAGGGCAGGCTGCGGAGTACAGGTTGAGTGATGGCTCTGCTCGGCTGATCCAGGCGTGAGCGATCGTCTACAAGTGAAGTTATGTGGTGGTCATTAAGGCTGGAGCTGCGTGCTAGTGTATGCGAGATTGATTTACAATATCTAAATCATGGAAGACCATTGAAAAAGGTGCTAGGACCTCTTTTGTGTCTTCCGGGCTTAGAAAATAATTGTCATTTCTTAGTTATAATAGCTTTACCAAATATTATAAGAACGATGGCATCGGTAGTTGTTCGTGAAATGACGAGCATTGTAAAGCAGGGAGAGAGAAATAAAGAAAAGAAAAAAAAACTTCTGATAGCCATACCTGGAGGAGCAGAGGGAAGGCGTGTCCTTCCTCTGTTTCTCTTTTTCTCTTGGAAGGATATGACAAAGGGAGAAGCTCAGGTGCGTCGGAAGAAAACCCCATCAATTAGAATCCAAGGAGAGAGTGTGTTTAATGGCGCTGGGCCGCCGAGGAATAGGCCTAAATAGGAACAGAATGAAAGGAGGGACTCCGCAAAGATGTTCGAGCGTCTCCTCGCCACGATCATTAGTCAAAAAAATTGGTGCGATAAAAGATCGTGTCAGCGAAATAAAGCCATTATTTAGCGTTTTACGCCGCCTGCTGACAAATAATAACAAATTGTCCAGAGAGTAAACCTAGTTCAGCTGATAGGCCTAAGATCCAGAACGGGTCAGTGGTGAACCCACGTCCCATAATCCTTTCATCCGCTTAACACTGTGGGTATCTTTTATCTAGGTTCGGGGCAAAACCCAGCTAAGCTCTCCCCGTCTCCAAAGACGCTATTGTGGAAAGCTAATCATGTGTGGCGTCCCCCCCCCCCCCCCCCCTTGCGGAAACCCCCTCGCGAGCTTTCATTTACTACAAGTACGAAGCGTTTTGTGAAATAATGTTATAGGTTTCTGAGCTGAGTCAAGGGAGCGCGAGGCCCGAGATTAATTAGCAAAAGTGTTCATCCTCTTCACATTTGACACCGCTTTCGGAGCCCGTGTAATATCCGATGGCGCTCTGCGTCTGTATCATTTATGAAGTTATAACGAGATCACTCACAATTCAGCGCGACTTCTTAATTAATTCTTGGCAAGAGAGTTCCGTTTCACGAAGTTACTCAGCTGCAAATATTAATTACGACACCGAGAGCAGAGGGACATTTAGATGCGTAGAAGGCGGTCGGAAGAGGGCGAAGCGGAGCCACAGGGTTCAGTCCGAGGGGCTCCTCTCCGCCGCGCGCGACGCTCTGGGCTCCAGTCGCAGACTGGCGGAAGCTCTGCTAGTTGTTTTATTGTTAAGGTGAGGCTGAGGTTGCCTTTGGAATTATTTTCTTCGTGAAGCATAAATATCCCCAAGGCTTCCTGCTAAACCTTAGAAAGAAGGCCAGCCATGCTTTATATTGCATAACCGGCAGGAGATGCGATAAGGCATACTTTGCTATAATAATGATTATATAATATATACATATATATATATATATTTATATATATATGTATATATATATTTATATAGTGTGTGTGTGTGTGTGTGTGTGTGTGTGTGTGTGTGTGTGTGTGTGTGTGTGTGTGTGTGTGTGTGTGTGTGTGTGTGTGTCTGTGTGTGTATATACACATATGTGTGTATATACACATATGTGTGTATATATACATATGTATATATATTTATATATATTTATATATGTATGTATATATGTATGTGTATATAGTTCCCGCAAACACCTCGATTGACTTTCAACGTTTCGAAAACTTTATTGTATATATTCATGTACGCACAGTATGTATATACATATACATGTAAATGCGTAGATAATTAGCGGTTTGTTGAGATCATACATAATAATTACACGAACGCAGATCAGTAAGACAAACCATATAGATGTGTTTATATTAGATTTCCTCCTGGTGGATGAGAGGTAAGAAATTGTATCCGCCAGGATGCTGCGCCAAATGTGCTCCTCCCGAAGAGACCAAACATTTGCATGCTATCTTCCCCGGACAGGCGTTCCTCCCTGCCCTCATAGGCCGTTGGAGATAGGCTGCGACTACAAGCTGCCTTCACCCAGCCCCGCCCAGCCCGGAACATGCTACGCCAATCCTGATGTGTTACTGTTCACATAGATCATTTCATCACATATTAGTCCGGGTTAATTGCTCGTGAAGTTTGTTTAGCTCTCGTGTCGTTTATTTACTATGTTTCATTTATTTCATGTCGCGACATCTTTCGTTATCTGCTAAGCTGTATGTGAAATATATTAACTGAAGCTCAATAGTTCAGTCAGTGACCATCAACCAGCCATCGCCGAGTCCTTAAAGAACGCTGGCGAGGCGTATGTATTAGTAGACGCCCAATTCGGGTTGCATGATGCTTAAAAGCACTGTTAGCCCGTGCCTGGGCTCAGATCTGCCCCGGGCCACAGCGAGAAACTTCTTGATCAAAGAGCGAAGCAGGCCAATGCATTATGCAAGGCCAGCCTCTCCGTGTGGGCCGAGATGCCACTCGTTGATATGTAAGTCTTTCCGGCTCGTCCCCTCTGCTGATCGGCCACTCACTGGCCGGGCCACTTCCCTCGGGGTAATTGATACGACGTCAGGTGAATCGAGCATTATTCAGTCCCCAGCGTGTGATAGGGCGGCCTGGGCCACGTGATACCATCTGGGAGTGTCGCCGCCTCTCGCTGGTGCATCTGTGATACCAGTTCCTTATCAGTCAGGGAGGGACTCCGGGCTCTGGAGGAACACCTCATTTCTCGTGGCTGTTCGCTTTTTTCCTTTTTCTTGGCCGATCAACCTCCTCGCTTATCCGTTTGTTTGTGTCTTATTTGCCCCTTTATTCCCACTTTTTCTTTTCTTTTCTATTAGTGATCGTCACAGTCGCCATCTTTATTTTCATCCCTTTTTCTCGAGTTTTTTTTGGCAACGCTGGCCAGAGGAGGCAGTGTCGCTGCAAGGGATCCTTTTTTGGCAATGTTATTTGTATTGTATCTGGATTGGGATCACGCTTGTCGTCGTCCATCCCCACGCGCCCTTCGCGCTCGTGCCCAGCCCCTCGCCCTCCTCCCGCGTGTTCCATCCGGGTTCACCTTCGCTCAGCGATGCTCACCAAGTCTCTTGCTCTGTCCTCACGCAGGCTTCGACTGGTGCAAATAATGTGCGTTTGGAGAATCGTATGGAGAAAATCGTCTTTTGATTATTCACAAATTGGTCCTTTTCAATACATTTAATTTCCACCCGCCTCTCCAATTCTTCATCGCTTTCTGACGTTAGCGTAGACCAGCTACTCAACTGGCTACTCAACTGGCGGTCCGAATCCGGATCCTCTGCGTGCTGTAGCGGGGCCCCAGGCTCCAGGAGGAGAAAAACATACTTACATAAAATGAAGGTTCTGGTGATGGATTCTTGAAAGTGTATTTCCTCTACTGACTGTAGGGTAAGTTAGGGGACATATGGGAACACTATGGAGTACTTAGATTGGTGGTTTAATTTTCATGATTGTATGTACGGTATTTACCCGGACCTCTGCATAATAGTTGAGAAGCCCTGGCGTAGACGGTCACAGAGCACGCACCATATCAAGTAGGCAATGTTCAGTGACTTCATACCTTGTTTATCGCAAGCCCATGTATTGTGCCGCCATCAGTCGCTTCTTTCCAGTAAACTCGCATTCGCACCACGGTGGTTTAGCCGTTCATCCGGAAAAGGGCCTGCATTCGGACACATGCAGCTTCAACTTTCTTTCTTCTTCCTTGATTTTTTATTTTCTTATTTCATAAGCTATGTCGTGCCATGATAATGTTTCTTCATGACTCTCTCATTTTCCTACTAACCTTTATATCTCTGCGCGCAATACTTCCATAGCAGCGCTCCTCATCTTATTATGGTGTGGTCCTGAAGCCGCCCATTTCTTCTGTTACTTTCGGATTTGATTACTGTCTTTTTCGAAGTTTCCACGCCGATACGTCTGCTTTGGTTATATTGGAAAGCCTTATATTTTTATATTTTTCACTTCATAAAACACCTTTCTGAGAATACGTTTTCAATGCAGCTCCTGGGTCTGGAGCACCTGGCATGTTTGCTTATTTGGTGGTGACGATGTTTGTAAGGTACTTGCAGAAATGCAACAAGATTATTATTTTTTGTCAAGAGATTATTTGCTTAGGCAAGAAATGGACGTGATCGTCGCATTTCAGATTTCGTGGACAGCATTGTTTTTCAGTACCGGTAGTGTTCAGTAGAAAGAGTGAACAAAGCCTTAAACTAGGTTGCGGTTTCACGTACAACGCTTATATTAATTTTTGTCTTTCATTCTTCTAATTTAGATAACGTGTTTAAGGTCATGAACTATTGACATTTTTATCTCCGAAAAATATAATAGAGATATTCTTTTTTACAGTCGCCTTGACAACAATCGTCTGCAGCATCTGCCTGATAACCTCTTTGCAAACTGTCCAAGTCTCTACAAACTGTAAGTACTGCTTCTATACATTTTGTTAGTGTAATAAATGTGTACTTGTACTGGCTTTGTCATGTTCTTCTTGGGTGGACATACGATAGTACAAGACAAACGGACGTCTTATTCGTGACAAATAATCCTATCGACAAATAAAGTCCCTTTGTTTGGAGAGGCCGCTTATCTTCGGCCCATAGCCCGTGGGTCGAGGCTCACACAGATATAGCTCACACGTTGGCCTTCCTTGTGACGTCAGACGCAGAACAGCCGTACGTCAGTCTGTTTGTCAATGACCTGTTCACCTTTGACCTTTTGTAATCCCTTCGAACAGTCTAGAGATTAACGACTAAAAAGAAGGATTGATTTGCTAGAGTCCATCTGGATGCATAGAAAGATTGCCGTACCCTTCTATTTGCGGTTTATAATGAGGATGCTGGATAGGGAGATAAAAATTGAGAGCGAGAGCAGATAATGAGTGAGAGAGAGAATGAGTGAGAGAGGAATGAGTGAGAGAGGGAATTAGTGAGAGGGAGATTGAGTGAGAGGGAGAATGAATGAGAGAGAGAGAGAGAGAGAGAGAGAGAGAGAGAGAGAGAGAGAGAGAGAGAGAGAGAGAGAGAGAGAGAGAGAGAGAGAGAGAGTAAGGGATAGTGACAGAGAGAATGAGGGGAAGTCAACAGGATAAGAGGATGGGGGCCATGGGCGTGGGCGGCCAGGATGATGGATGGGCCCGTGGGTGTTTTGAGTGATAGCTCAGGTTTGAGACAGACGCCATGGGCGGCCGCGTTCATCCGGCCGGACCCCTGCCGCCCTTGCCTGCCCGTAATGCCCAAATCTCACGCCCACGAAACCCGTCTCTCGTCTTATTCATAGAAAGAATGTTTTAAAACGAATTTGCAGT
>NC_061825.1:23135120-23137620 GCF_019202785.1 Penaeus chinensis
CTTTTTCCCGTTTTTTCCCCTGACTCCTTTTTCCCTCTTCGTCTTTTTCCCTTTCTTTTTTTCCATCCTTTTCTTCTTTGTTCTTCTTTACCTCTTTTTCTTCTTTGTTTGCTTCTTTTTCTTTTCTTCTTTTCTTTCTGTCTTCTTTTTTCTTCTTCTTCTTCTTCTTTTTTCTTTTTCTTCTTTTCATCTTTCCCCATTCCCTCGTCCCTCCTCCCCTCCTTCTCCTTCTCCTGCCCCCTCCCCCCCCCCCCCCCATCACCCCTCCTTCTTATTCTTCTTCCTCTTTCTCATTTTCCCTCTCCCTTTCCTACTCCCTCTCCCTTCTTCTCCTTCTCCCCCCCAATTTCCTTCCTCCCTTCCCTTCCTTTTCGCTCTTCCCTCTCTCTCACCCCTCCCCACTTCTTCTCACTCCTCTCTGCCTCTCTCTCCCCTCTCTCTAAAATCCCACTAAAACCCAATCCACCCCACCAAAACTTTTCAATTTACTTCTCTCGATAGCCTCACCCCGGTGCCTATCCACACCCACCCTTGAACCCGTCCCTCCGCATGGCCCCACCACCCCCTAGGGCCACCAGGGGCCCCCACCAAAAACCCACAAGCGAACAAACAATATCATCTAATAGACAAGCACAATATTATAAGCATTAAGACTAGGTCATAAAAACGGAAGGCAAATCATCTCACCAGTAACCGTATGCACGGCTATTGTTAATGGGATGGTTGTGTATGGTACATATTTTGTCATTCAGGTTTTGTAAAAAAAAAAAAAAGTTACTTATTTACAGCTCCCAATGCCATCCTGTCGCCCCCTACCGCCCCCTTTGCCTCCACCGCGCCCTTTGGGAACTAGTGCTTCATTCATTCATTTGAGCTTTGCGAAGTCTAGCCAGTTCTCTGCACCCGTGTTACTTCCAGCCCAGCCCCTACGCAGTAGAAACGTAATTTTGTGATTAAAGGAAACTACCTACCGTAATACGTGAGTGGTGGCTATATATACCAGACGTCATAGTGAGGTCTGGTGTGTGTATATAGCGTTATGTAAATTGGCTAATGATTTTGGCATCGCCCACATAACGTTAAAAAAACACTTTGAGGTAACTATACGCTTGGCAAAGAACTGCGGGCTCTTGCACAGTATCAGTTATTGTAAGCGAAAGATCAGAAAGTTCACTCTCTGAATACATAAGCCCAGCTTCACTCTTTTGGCACTTGAGGAAGGATGAGTGCCCCCTCCCTTGCTTGACCCTTCTGACCCTGTGCAGTCTTTTTTGACTTTCTTCATTCACTTCCATTTCGCACTGCTGATTTTATTGTTTATTATATTCTCCATTAAACAGGTGTTCGTCCATTATTATGTGCAGATTTGACTACAATATCCATCTTGCATGATGTCACGCGCGAGTACATAAATCTTTGTCCAGGTTCATCCTTCATCCTCTCCCGAGCCTCTTCTGTGTATTATCCTTCCGAGTTCGTCCGTCTTGCCAACCAACCATTGATATCGGCTTCTCGGCGGAAAAGAGTGTGATCTCACCATGCAGTGTACGCCCTCTTCATCTCCATGCGATTTCCCTGTTCGTCTAATTCTTCCTCTTAATCTGCCGTCTCGATGTTTCCTCAGGGTAACTTGCTCGCCCCCCCCCCCCTTCGATGATCCTCTCGTTTCTCATTGTCTAATCCTTTACACTTTTTAGCAGGAGGAATCCTACATTATGGATGAGGCAGACGGACAGCGGCAGTTCAAAGTAGCAACATCAGCAGCAGCATCAGCTGGCGTCGACAACTGTTAGATTTTATACGGGGCAACTATTACCAATTCAAATTAGTGCGTCTCCTAAAATTTGTTATCTATGTTTTCAGTTTTAGTTTAAGATCCTTCATGTTGAAGGAAGAAAAGTTGTCGATTTAGTGTCCTTGTTCGCTCTGCCCCATCTGTTACGTCATCTGGAGGGAATCGCACAGGCATCGTTTGCTGTTATTATTTCAGGGAATTTTGAAACATTTTTGTCTTTTGATTGCTCTTTTGGCAGTGACAGATGAGTCGTGAAAAATGAGAAAAAATGTCGTTCTCTTTACTGGCCTCCCCCATTTTTACTTTTCTTCGGTCATCTTTCATTAAACTTGTATTGTGTGCTGAGGAGATTTATGTTACTTTTCGTTTTTATTCCCGGTGTTTTGCAGTATCGTCGACGTATGACGTATGTTAAGGGATATTGATGCATAGCCAATATACCTGACATCGGCGTGCTCCTAGTTACGGGTGTATTGTAGCATCAGATGCTTTCATTTTCATATTTTAATGTTCGTCGATTGAAGTTTCACAAGGCTTCACCGGATGTCCTAATCCGTAAGTAGTATGCAAGCCATTCCCTCTCCTTTCCCTCCTACGCCGTGCGCCTCGGTCTCCTTCTCCTCCTTTTCTCTCCTTGGCGTCCCGCTGAAGCCGGCAATATATCACGCTCGCGGCCTCTAGTCCCTTCGTCGCAATTAATCACGC
>NC_061825.1:23157620-23160120 GCF_019202785.1 Penaeus chinensis
CACAGAGCTGAAAGCAATTTTCCGCCTGATAAAGCTTGCACATTCTCTAAGCTGAACTAAGGCTTATTTCCGATCGGCGAGCTAAACGTTAGCTAGATGATGTTTTAGATTTTTTTTTTTCAGTACCAAAGGGCATATGAGGAAAATGAAAAATATGCAAAGTCCTTGTAGAGTATGAAAGTAAACAAGTTTATAGTTATTATCAACCAATTTCCATTATCATTTGATGAAAGCCCTGTGTGAGTAGAGTTACAGTGTAATCCACAGATGAGAGGCAAGGCAATTGCCCACCTGCGCCCCCACGAGCAGTGAATGTGGACGGCTAGAGATGGTGCGCGTTGTGTGGACTGCACGTGGCCACGGCAATTCCAGAGGAGGCGGGGTTGAGGGATGGGCGGAAGGGCGTGTGTTTTTGTCTGCTCTATTGAATTGTTGTTTTAGGCGCGTCGGCGGATTAGGGGGAGCCATTGCTGGCGGTGAACGATGGAGCGAGCGGAGCAGAGCGGGTGGGGGATGGGAGGGGGGGGACGTCGGGAGTAACGGGGACTCCGTAATGACGTGCGCGACGCCAGAAGTTGCAGTATGCGAAACGATAGATTGTTTGGGTATGAGGAAAACTATTTTATTTGGAAAATGTGATGCATTTTGGTAGTCTAATACAGCTTTGTGGATCTAATATACTGAGAGGCTTAGGTGTGTAATGATAAAAACACGCCGAAGGAGAAAATTATTTGTGGAAGCAGTTTGTTAACCACTAGTCATTACCCCAACGACCCCACAAGACTGCCACCCATTTAGTTAAACTCTTGTTCCAAGAAGCATTAAAATGTCATTAAAGAAACTGTCTCCGTTGAGTGAGTGATGTGCATATGTGAGTGCCTGAGTGTGAGGATTCAAATTACATTGTAGGAAGACTCCTATGGATTTCTTGCTTTTTATTTCAGTCCTCTTATATTTTCATTCTAACGCTGATCTAACATTTTCCTCCTTTTCCAGTATTACCTTTTTCTCCCGTTTGCTATCCTCCTCCTCTCTTCCCTTGGTGTCCGGCTTCAAGCACTTGTCCGATGTTGAGAAAAAGACTAAAGGCCGTTAATCGGCACTGGCGGCCCCCATCCCTGCATTACTGCAGTTCATAATGACTTTCGTTGCATTCTGCCGTCGACTCTGAGCTTAAAGCTATGCTTACGTAATCTAGATTTGTACCAGGCAGGAAGCCTGGTACAAATGCTATATAATATCATTGCTATTCATTTCGTCGTACTTTGTTATGGTTTTCGTATTATATTCAGGAGTAAAATTAGTACATTTCAAGGGAATTAAGAGTAGATACGTGATGGCGGCGCTATTAGTCCGTCCATATTTGAATAATTACAGTTTTCGTTGTGATTCACTTGATCCTCGAAAAACTATTAGCATAGAGAAGTAAAAAAAAGGCTAATCTATCGCCCTGAAAATGGTGTTCCTCCTCCCGCCTCTCTCGGTCCCTCGAACAACAAGATTCTGTTGATGATGTTGATCTGGCATCCATTGTGTCTGCCTTACCAAGCCGCAATATTCTCTCCTTGGTTATCACGCCGAAAGTACTTTCTTTCGTGTGCCTGCAATAGTCACTCATGCATCGTAAGTCTTCTTTATGTTTTATAATTGCATGCTCAACTTCATTCCAGAAAGGCGTGCTTCTCTGTCCGCGCGTAAAATATTTCTGATTTAGACGAATATCGTCTGTTTTCGAGGATGCGTCTGAATAAAACAGTGTGCATTGAATCTCTTTGAATTTTAAAATTTATCATTTTTCCTTCATGTGCTGAAGACGAAACGCGAAAGGAGATAGTATAGTCAGCAGTCTTTGTTAACATCATCCATTCTAGTTGACTCGAAATGCTGCTTTGACAGACGTCATGGCTAACAAGTAGGAATCTCGGCGTCCCACTTGGCGAGGAAGTCAATGAAAACATTTTAGTAACACTGCAAAAACCAAAACGCATATATCCCTCCCGCTGCCGCGCCCGCAGCTCCCGCAGCCAGGGAGCCGCTCGCATGACGGTCCACCGCGGGTGGGCAGCCGGGGGGCCGTATGCACGCCAGGGATAACACTTCATTATGAGCTGTTATGTGATGTATTGTGCTGCGATATCTGAGGCCAATCTTGGGTAATTATATATTAGGTATGATGGATGGCTCCGTAATCGCAACTGCTTCCCCTATTCAATTCATATTATTTTAGTAATTACCTTTTTAAAAATAGCTTCTCAGACCGACCGGTATTCTTTGGCAAACACAATATTTTGTAGATCGAAAGCTCTTTCTTTGCCTCTTCTTCCCAATCATCCCTGTCAACCACCACCACCACCACACCACCATTATTAGATTTCAATTTTACTGACTTTGCAAGGGAAGGCTTTTACTGAAGGCTGCGAGTGGAGCTGCTGCACGAGGCCGAGCGGGCACAGTCACCTCAGTTATTTCCTCTCAGGCGGACGCGCCACGCTTTTATGCC
>NC_061825.1:23175120-23180120 GCF_019202785.1 Penaeus chinensis
TTACATACGAATGACATTGCTTATTCTTTTGCATATATTAATAAAGATGATCTCTTAAATATCTTTGCATGTGCATTGCATTGGAAATTAAAATTAGCGTTATTATATACATCACGTATATTAATTTTCAGGGACCTGAGTTACAATCAGCTCTTCTCGCTTGATGGAACCACAAGCCTTGCTGAGCTCAAGGAACTCACCCATCTCGACCTCTCCCATAACCGCCTCACTTCCCTCAGCCCGGATTTCTTCAGGGGGACAAGAGCGCTCACGCATCTGTAAGTGGAACTGCCCTGCTGTCTGCTTACGCTTCATTTGACGTTTTCAGACGCTTCTTTAGTTTGGTGCTTTTTGCGGAGAGAACAGAAGCTCATACTAAGTCATCGGTTGCCAGAGATTGTTTTATGAAATAATTTTGTATGAATGTTGTTGTAGGTCGACACAGGGAGGGTAGTTACAGGACTTTACACAAGTATGGCAAAGCTGTAGTCTGTGTTGAAGTTTCGGAGCAACCAGTTCGTATTTCATGTATTTACAAACATATCCGTATGGATAGATCCTTGGAGATTATTGTGTGCATTCCATAAATAATGATCTTATAGTTACCCCCAAGTTCACGACTTGAATCTAGATAAGATCATTAATCTAGTCTCAAGCTCTTGTTGCGCACGCTCCAAACAAGCGTACAGATCCTGATCCGAACGCAAGTTAAGCCTGACCCAGCGTAATGGTCTTCAGTGACTCATTACATTTTGCCACTGCTTGCTCTCTCGTGCCTTGTTCGTTTCGAGGCAAATCGATATGATTCTAAAACAGATCGGTTAAAAGAGTTTGGCTGGTCGTTACTAACCAACTGCTTGGCTTGAACACCACATGCCATGCTAAGTTGGTGCTGGAAGATCATGCAGAACATTTTAGAAATTGCAAAGTAAACAAAACACGACTTATGCCCCAAACTGCAACTAATACTTATTCTATACCAGTAGATTACGCAGTAAGTAACAGTTTTTATTATCTATATATAAATATTATATAAATAATAGATGGATATATTTATACTGCTGTGTGTATTATAAAGTATATTGCATTGATGCATTATAATGATATAAATATATATATATATTATATATATATATATATTATGTTGGTTGTTGTGGGTTGTGTGTGTGTGTGTAGTGTGTGTGTGTGCATAGTGTGCATAGTCAAGTGTTGACAACAACACACAATCACACAACACACATACCAATACACACAACACACAAATACACCACACACACACACACATATCAACAATCACAACACACACACACTCACACACACAACAATAACATTATATATTATATATTATATTTATATTACACATAAACACAACATATATTATTGTATATATAAGTATACGACACAACACACACACAAACACAACAACAACTAACAACAAAACACACACAATATATATGTGTGTGTGTGTGTGTGTGTGTGTGTGTGTGTGTGTGTGTGTGTGTGTTTGTGTGTAGTTAGTTTAGTGTTATGTTTGTGTGTGTGTGTATATATGTGTGGTGTATGTGTGTATATTGTGTGTGTATATAATATACAAATATATATAATATAACAATAAATAATACACTATACACATACAATACATACAATCAACACACACACACACACACACACACACACACACACACACACACACACCACACACACACACACACACACACACACACACACACACACACACCACACACACACACAACACACACACACACACATAACACACACACACTACACACACACACACACACACACACACACACACACACACACACACACAACACACACACACATCTATGTTTGTCATGTGTGTGTGTGTTGATATGTGTGTGGTGTGTGGTGATCGATTGTACTAGCTATCTGTCATAATGCATGTAAATAGTATATAGTTAATTAATGTTGTAATATAAATGTTGTGTGTGTTTAATTTGTTATTATTTATTTATTTGAATATATATATTATAAATACTATAACTACAACCCACACCACCACCACCCACAACACACCACACACACACACACACACCACAACACCAAACCAAAACACAACACCAACCCCACCACCCAAAACACCACCACACCCCACACACACCCCCAACCCCAAAATGTTGACTTTAATTATACACTGTCAAGGATCGTAACCCATGCAGTAAGAACACGGTGGAACAGGTGCCTAACACGGTCATTCAGTAGCCCACTTCCTGAGTCATCGTCATGAGTCTTGCTAGAAAACATCTGCGATAGTTTCGTTGCATTTGCAAGAAATGAACGAGCCTTTAGCTAGTATTCTACTAAAACTTTTATACGATATATGCATTTTGAAATGTAATTTTTTTTTTTTTTTTTAGAAAATAAACAAATACTTTTAAATGTAGCATGTTGTGAGAACCACTGGCACACATCTTAAAATATTTTATAATAAATTAATCTTATTTGTTAGAACACATTATCTAAAATTCATTTTCGTTTATAGACTTCCTTGGGGAATATTTAATGAAAATATAAGTTCACATATAGAGTAACCTTCATATATATAAAAACTGAGCAGAATCCAAAAGAATCTCTCTCTATATATTGTTTGTTCCAGGGACCTCTCCGGGAACCACATCTCCTGTATCTCACGGCGGATCAGTAGTCACCTTCCACGTCTGTCCAAGCTGTAAGTGTGATTACAGATATCTGTATATAAAGAAAGCATTTATAATTCAAAACACATTTACAAGTAAATAGTATTTTTGTGCCAAAGCTTTCATCGTTTCATCTGTACATAGGGACATGTCAGCGAACCCTCTTAACTGCGACTGCCGCGCCTCATGGCTGTCTGAGTTCGTGGCGATGCATGAGGGCTCCGTGTCCCCCACCTGCCACCTGCCAGAAAGCCTCAGAGACACGCCAGTCACTGAGCTTCAGGAGTCGCAGCTCACGTGCAGGGGTAAGCCACCTTTTTTCTGAAGGTATATTTAGATGATATTCAAGGTGAAAAAGTCAATTTTTATCATATATTCTCAGTTAGTAAGGTATATATATTTTTTTTCTACAGAAGATGAAAACAACGAGGATGACTGCGCGGGCTCTGTGTACTGCCCACCTGAGTGCCAGTGCCGTGGCGCTGTAGTGAGGTGCTCGCGGTCACACCTCACCCAGATCCCTCGGGGTATACCGCCAGACACCACCGAGCTGTAAGTGGGAAACGCCATCATATCCGACTTCGTAATGCTGTTTTAATGGCAATTATTACTTAACAAGACAAAGGTTAAGAGAGTGCGTGATTTAATATGATAAACAGTTATAGATTATGGGGTAATCAATCACATTAGACATGTCCTGAATATAAGGTGTACGAACAGCTGAGATTCACGCAACTGACCATTTTTCCATCAGGTATTTAGACGTCAATGAGATAAAGAGCGTCGACCCAGAGAGGCTGAAGCATCTCAAGGTTCTGAAAAGGCTGTAAGTTTTGATTTTTTTACGGAAAAATGATTACGGAATTGACTAAAGATATAATGATGTGTTATTGATTTTTGTGTATGTGATATAACAGTGCAAAGGATCAATAATAATCCCTTCTTCCTCCATAGAGACCTAAGCAACAATCAGATCACCATACTATCCAACAAGACCTTCTCAGAGCTTAAGCAACTCTCCACACTGTAAGTTGCCATTACTCGTACTTCGTGCCTCTACTTTCTTCGTATGAGATGTTATTTATTCACTGTAGGGGAAAAAATCACTTATTCTGCTATAAAAACTATACGTTCATACTGTTTCCTTGTCATTTACCAGGATTGTGTCCTATAATAAACTTGGTTGTATGGAGAGGGATGCTCTGCTTGGACTCAAAGCTCTGAGAATTCTCTCTCTGCACGGGAACGACGTCTCGTTTATTCCAGAGGGAACATTCAGAGACCTAGAGACCATCACGCACATGTAAGTGTCTTTTGTGTACTCAGTAAGATTATGTTGTAAACTGTGTGTTGTATTTTCACGGTTTGAATCTGGATAACTATTAAGTGATTTACATTTGGCCTTTTGATGCAGTGCACTTGGAGCGAATCCGCTTTACTGCGACTGTTCGCTGGCTTGGCTGGCCAAGTGGGTGAAGGGAGACTTCGTGGAACCCGGAATTGCTCGTTGTGCCGACCCGCGACCCATGCGGGACAAGTTGGTTCTAACGACCCCTCCGGAAATGTTTACTTGTACAGGTATGTTGCCTTCAAGTCATTTAAAGGGCTATCACATAGGGATAAAGATTCCTCTCCATTTTACAAAATGTGAACGTTTTTGCGATCGGTATGAATAAAGATGACCCGGGAGTTACCTTACATCTACAATCTACAGAAACAGTCGAAGATCCCTCATATGACTATTCAAAATAATACTTGCAGGCGAATGCACACCATAGTGATATAACAAGAGCGAACATGTATAGTCTCTTTAACATTAATAATCAGGTTGATCATCATGGTTTACGTCAGGAAATCTGCCCAAAATTCCAATGGTGACTTGTAAAAATTAAGATAAAAAAATCGTCGATTCTTACCTTTCCTGCCATTTCTTTGGCCATATATACTTTTCTTTCTTGCAAGCTTGAAGCTTTGACTAATGTAACGACAGCGAACATCAAAGCTCTGCAAAATCACTTGACATATACCATGTAATATTCCCCTGTCCAAACCCACTTAATGATAGTGATTAAGTTTATCTATAAACCTTCAGGACTTAGCAGTTGGATATACCATTTTGTTCACCTTTCACAGAAAAAGTACCAGATGATATACTCGCTAAGTGTGACTTGTGTTACACTCGACCGTGCCAGAACGGAGGGACATGTAGGTCAGGCCCTGGTCAGCAGTATGAATGTCGTTGCGCCGCTGGCTTCCACGGCTCGGAGTGCCAGTACAAGATAGATGCATGCTACGGGAACCCCTGTGACAATGGCGGTACTT
>NC_061825.1:23185120-23187620 GCF_019202785.1 Penaeus chinensis
GGTACCTGGGTGCGGTGATGCAGAGCAACGCGACCAAGAGGTTGACAGGATAAAACAGAAAGTAACAACCGTTCCCAAAACTAACAGGCGCAAAAGTTCCAAAAGTGAGTATTCTGGACACGTCTAGTGTATTTTTTCTTATAATTCTTTGAATCACTAAATGTCATATCATATACTTATGCAGTTTTTTCTTCTTTATTATTATAAACTGAAATTGATACTCCTATAAAGTATAGTTGTATATGTTCACCAAAGTTTAGCGAAAATCAAATAGTTTATAGAAATGAAACGGATCCGCAAGATAACCTGCCTTACCCTGCAGACAAAGACGCGTGCGCCGCTAACGAGTGCGTGAACGGCCAGTGCCGACCGCGTCGCAAGGGTGGATATCGGTGCAGGTGTAAGAAGGGCTGGAGTGGCAAGCTCTGTAACCAAGGTTGGCTTTCTTTGCGGTCAAACGTTTCGCATGGAATATTAACTGCATACATAATGATATGGTCATTTAAGGAATTACATCTCACAGCAGTATGATCTGGCACTCATGTTATCATGATCATAGTTATATCAATGAAAGTTGTGTCACTTACATCGAACAAGTGTAATTTTCTCCTTTTCATTTTTGTCTCCGCAGCCCCTTCATGCAGCAAGGAAGCAGAAAAGGCCTACGTGTATGACTACGGCTGCCGTTCACGTCGCCCGATCAGGCAGTTTACATGCAAGGGCTCGTGCGGCACTGACTGCTGCGAGCCCAGGCGATATCGGCAGAAGCGTGTGGCCATGATCTGCAACGACGGAACAAAGTACATGAAGGAAGTGGATATTGTGCGAAAGTGTCGGTGTTCCCGAGGTTGCAGAGGCATATAATATGCAGAGAAACGAGAATTGTCAGTGAAACCATAGACGTACTTTGTGAACTCCATGGACCTGGTCCGTATTCATAGTAAAGCCAGACATTTACATATACTATATACAAATACATTTACAGTTTGTGTTTACATAGTACTTACAGTGCGGGTAATCTGTAATTGTGTGTTGTTGAAAAAGAAAGATATGGTTGGGATAGGACTAAATAACCTGGCAAATTTACTTGCTTATATTGTAGAGCATCTACATACTCCAAAACAAGCTTTACGTGCAGTGGAAATATTTGTGTAAATAGTCATACTTATAGTAATATGTTCGATAATGTGTCTCATTAAGATAAGCTTTATATGATTAATCTTAAGCTAAACTTTATTCAGGAATCTTTTGTTGGAAGTGTCGTGGCCATGTTTAAGAAGACGGAAATGACAGAGATATATAACTGCTTAAAAGTCTTCAGTGTAAGCAAGCTGATACAAAAATACGTGTACTTTACAGAACCCATCCTTTGAGCTGAAGGAAGTAGAGTACGTGAACCATAGTAGTGATAAGGAAGAGAGACAACTCATCCATAATCCTTAAAAATATTACACAAATAACCCAACGGCGATGTTCTTACAGTATACAATAGAACATTTTCGCCACCAGGGCAAATGTATACACAGTACTATCATATTTAAATATTAGCCATGTACCAGGTTCTCTAGAATGAGCTTTGCTTGATAATCTAAGAGACCTATGGTGTGGGCACTGGACATGTCCTGTAGAAGAAGCATTTATTACCAAACCATAAGCTTTCGTGCTAACTGATATGTGGCGTGTTCGCTCAGCCGAACTGACATTATATAATATTTGAAAACGTTTCTTAAATTCAGTTGTTGCTCAGAAAACGTTCCTCTATGATACCACAGGATTGGTCATCTCTGCTGACTTTGAGGAAAGAAGTACGAACAAAAAAATCTGGCAAGGTATGGAAACCGATCCATCCATCATTCAAGACATTTGATTTTGGAATCATATTTTTTTCTGATATAGATTCCCCAGGAGGATGGGATCAAGAAAGATATGGGAGAGTGGAAGATAGCATCCCAATAGTCAGCTCCAGAGCTTCACCCTCACCTGCCTCCAGTAGAATAGGCCCAGTGTGTTGCGTTAAAAGTGCTTCCTCGACTGGCCAACATGCTGCTTGCTGGTAAGATTTGCATTTCTAGACGAATTGCGTTATTTCACACACTTCTGATAGATTTGTTCTAAATTATGCTATGCATTTTAGTAATCAATTATAGCTAAAAGGAACTTGTTTTTTTCAGGTACATGATCAACGCCCTGTATTTACCTTCGTCCAGTATTGGTGTTGCAAGTCAGTGTTGTCCCCCTGTGTGTGTGCTATAGGATCTCCAAAGTGCGGACGACAAGCGACTTTTCCTCCAAGTCGCTGCCATTCGTTTTCTTGTAAAAAAAAAAAGATCCTAAAATACATTAGACATGAAGACCTGTAGCAAATATGTATATTTAAAAATCATCTCTTAGTCCGTGTATTTTATTTTATATCAAGTATTCATTTATGGGCAATGATCAGGAATAGAAAGTCTTCTTTAAGCTTTGTATGGCTTCATTATGATATACTTCTAATGATAGC
>NC_061825.1:23207620-23245120 GCF_019202785.1 Penaeus chinensis
TATATATATATATATATATATATATATATATATATATATGTGTGTGTGTATATATGTATACATATATATATATATATATATATATATATATATATACGTGTGTATATATATATATATATATATATATATATATATATATATATATATATATATATATATGTGTGTGTGTGTGTGTGTGTGTGTGTGTGTGTGTGTGTGTGTGTACACATATGTATGCATTTATATATACATACATTCTTATACATGTTTCTGTACATGTAGGCAACCATAGTAGATTTGAGAGTCCATTGTTCTCAGTATGTAACATATTTTTATAAGAAAAAATAGTGAAAGAGATATCTTATGACAACACAAACAGTTTCATTGGTGGGTTCGAATCCTAGATCTTGTTTCCGACGAAATAACGCCGGTCAAAGTCTGCGACATTGTTTTGACAAGGTTGTCAAGTAGACGCTGGAAGCTCTTGAAATTTCGTAAGCTGCGATAACAGGTGATGGGGGCCTCTCGGAGGAGGGGGGCGCATGGCGATATAAAGGCCTCCGCAGCCCCTGGTCTCATTGTCTCGGCTTCCCATCTTCCGGTAAGGACAGCTCTTACTGAAGTTTTGTATAGAAACGAACCTTCTCGGGTACTGCCCGTGGAAATTCTAGAAGTGTTCAGTATTTTACTCTAAGGCTTTATGTTACCAGCGTTTGTGCAAGCATCAAGTGAACTTTTGTGCTCTTTCATAGAATGGCCGAATTACGAAGAGAATAATTTTGTTTTATCAGTATCTTTGTTACTGTTATTGTCACAACAAAAATTATTTGAAGGAAATCAGTTACCGACATCTAAATTGACCAGAGCTATCATGAAATAAAAAGTGTTATAAAAGATTCCTTGATTTGAGCAAAGTATGTTTTATGCGTCTAATTCGTAAACATGCCCTGCGAGTCATTACTTTCATGGTTTACGCAAACTGATACCGTCTGAAGTAATTTCATTCCATCATTTTTAATTCTAAAGCAATTCTAAATAAACAACTACCCGAGGCAAACATTGACCCGAGCATATGCAACACACACTCACAGACACACACACTCATATGTGCATATATATATATATATATATATATATATATATATATATATATATATATATATATGTATATATATATATATATATATATATATACATACATATATATATATATATATATATATATATATATATATATATATATGTATGTGTGTGTGTGTGTGTGTGTGTGTGTGTGTGTGTTCATTTTAAGATTTTTATTCAGCTACCTATATTTTTTTATACAAAAAAGTGCCAATCCCGTATTGCTTTCTTTGCCAAAGACAATGTGTCGGCGCATTCGGAAATAGTTGACTCAAAGCGCAGCAAAGCTCGAACGATACATTGAATCTCTCTCATCCCGCGCAACGCCACAGCTGTTTCACTTCCCCGATGACAGCTGTATCCTGTAGCGTCACGGTCATCACCTGCAAGCCTTAATTACCCTTCCATAAACCACCACACGTGTGAACATCCTTATGAGCACCAAATGGAATTTTCGGGAACCATAGCACCCCCTTGGTAGCCTCCCTCTACGTCAGAGGCTTTTTGATGGAGCCCGATGACGTCAGCGATGACGGTGAGGCCAAATGTCGTGGCGTGTGGCTGATGTACATGCGCTCAGTGTAGAAAATGCCGATCCAAAGCCTCGGCCACTCGCACATCGCCACCGTCGGAAAACAGAGGGAATTACAGAGAAGTTAAATAAGGTGAGTTTAGGGAAAGTAATGCAATGACACTCGAAACACGTCATAGGACTTGAGCGCGACGCACATGGCACATGGCGGAACCGGATGTTGGTCTCATACAGGTGGTACATCGCACACGTAGACCCATATATAAGGTTGTGAGACAGGGAAGGGTTGAAGTCGATCGCCAACTCCACCGCCACTCATGCCTCGAACACCACTGTGTAAGTGCTGTGTGGAAGGAAGTCAGCCTAGGAATCGCTGGTACCAAAGGATGGAAAGAATTTGACTACAAAAAAGTGGTTGTTATTTTAGCGCCTCGGATGACGTATTTTCGAATGTGCCCATTATATCCTGCGTTGCATCTCTGAAAGGATTTACATTAACAATAACAATAATCTTGATATCAGCAACATTCTTTATGGCATGATAACAGAAAAAGGTGATTGCAACGTTACTTCAACTCTCATTTTATTACTAATTCATATAATTATTAAAATCGTTGACCTTATTGTTGTGTATGACGTTAACAATTGTTCTGCTTTTGTTAACAGAGAAGAAGAAAATAGAACGGGAATTCTAGAGTGACAACAAGTACTACGACAGCAAGATGACAACACGCTTCTCACTTCTGTTGCTCGTCCAGGCCTTGGCGATGGGTGTCTCTGCGGCGGTCTCCATCCCCGCCCACAGCAGTCACATCGTCACTACGTTCAGGTGCGTCTTTAGTATCTGTAGTCTCATTGATACCCTTTTTATTGTACTGTAATATTCACCATAACGTTGAAGTACCATGTTAACAGTGTCGATATATGTTTCAGGTGGATGCTTGGGAAATACTACTACCCAACACCATCGGCCTCCCACGGCGTAAAGCTCGACGTCTCCTCCAGCCTCTGCCTGGCTCATTCGGCTCTCACCCTCGCCTCAGACCAGCAATGGAGTCTCTCTAGTAAGCTTATTTACATTTCTACCGATCTGACGCTTAAATGCACATTCTTGGTCATGAATATGTTAAATGAAAATATATTATTTTCATCTCCATAACAACGCAACCTCTTCTTGTAGTGTGGGATGCAAGCGGCAAGATGACAGACGGCGTGGCAGCAGGCGCCACTGAAGCTCGTGGTCATGCTGGCTTATGCAAGAGGGTTAGCGCTGATTTTCCTGGGACTGTGGCCTCCCATCTGCATGCACACCGGGACAATATGACTCGTCATGATCTTGCTCTGAACTACTTAAACTCTGATGCACTCCTGCTCGAAAACACTGTTCTGAAAGGGCGCTACTGTCTTGTATCCGTCAGGTAATACTATAGTCACTGCTGCTCCAAATCTCTTTCTGCCATCTCAATCTTATCAAACAGTTTATAGTAGGCACTCCATGGCAATGACACATATTTTACTTGGAATGAATACTGACGTCGTCAGGTGCTGCATCTGTTTATAGATAGCGTTAGGCTTATTTTAGTTCATTCATGAATTGCAGCTGATACAGATAAATCAATGCGACATCTTATAGTAAGATCACTCATTTCAACGGTCAATTTGAACATGGAATCTCAGTCCACAATGTAATGCTATAAGATATATTTGGGCTGTATAAAGATATACAAACGCATTGCACAAGTCATAATAAGTACAGTTGAACATTTCTCTATTGCAACTGAATGATACCAGTAAATTATAAAGGACAGCATTTTAATGATCCCCATGTTCTCGCTTTGCAGAGATCAAAACCTGAGTGGTAAAAGTGCAGGAGGGTCATCCCAGATGTTTGCCTCTCTGGCTGGGAAATACGGCAACACTTATGCCACGTGCATACCCGATACCTGCACTGCAGCCCTACTTCAGGTAAATACAGTAAAACTACACACACACACACACACACACACACACACACACACACACACACACACACACACACACACACACACACACACACACACACACATATATATATATATATATAA
Organism: Penaeus chinensis; assembly: GCF_019202785.1. Classification (NCBI taxonomy): domain Eukaryota; kingdom Metazoa; phylum Arthropoda; class Malacostraca; order Decapoda; family Penaeidae; genus Penaeus; species Penaeus chinensis. Next base: position 23,211,338 of record NC_061825.1, read on the forward strand.
TACATACATATATATATGTATATATATAATACACACACACACACACACACACATAGATATATATATATATATATATATATATATATATATATATAAATATACATATATATATATATATATATATATATATATATATATATATATATATATAACAATTGAAAAAGGTGAAAGCTATTGTTAAAGTGCAAGGCAAATATTCCTAACTGCCTTTCCTCACAACAGACCTCCTTGCGAGACCAGTGGGATGAGGATGTTGTCGTGAGCGTCGCATGTGAAGGAGAGGAAGAGGATTACTTCAGCCTTCCAGATTTTGGCTTCCTGTAAGTGTTCGAAATAAAGTTAATGATGGTTTGTTTTACATTTTTTTACGACAAATACGAGACAATTCGATAGTAGAATAAAGTCACTCAGATCTATGATTTATTTATTATCTACCAGGGCAGTCACATTAGTGCTCGTGATCCTGGTGGTGTGGGCCACAGCTTTGGACCTTCAGAAGCCTTGTGACAAAACAACTGGCTGTTTCTGTACTTCTGGTAAGTCTCACATCTAATTCCACGTGTGTGACTGAATTCAGAAAATAAAAGTTGAAAATTCCGAAAATACCCAAATGTGACATTAATAACTGGATTTCGTTTTCTTCAGGTCGTAAGATGCTCCACTGCTTCTCCTTGGTGCAGAACGGACCCCGCATTCTCTCGGTGCCAGTCACGCCAAACCAACACCAAACACTTGATGGATTAAGGTAATTTTTGAATCTAAATGCTTAGGTATAGATTTTTACATGCAGTAATTTTTCGCACTGCGTGAGTAAAAACGAAACTCTTCATAATCCATTTGTATTTCAGAGTTGTTAGCATGGCGTGGGTCATCCTTGCACACCGCTACATGCTGTTTCTCGTCTCTGCCTCCAATCCCAACGACATTCTGCAAGTGAGTGATTTTTAGTGTGTGGTGAGGCAAAAGTCCTTCATTGAACTGACATCATACAAATCCGACTGCTGTACAACATTATTGCTAATAATATTTTACTTTCGCTAACCGTTGATCGCTTTTCTCTGCAGCACATGACAAACTGGCGGTACTGGTGGGTGTTCAATGCTTACCCTTCAGTGGACACCTTCTTCTTCATCTCTGCCTTTCTGGTCTCTGTATACCTGAAGGAGCGACTTCACAACTTCAATTTCACTGGATTTTACGTACAGCGATACTTGAGGTAAACCCTCCTAAGTACTGAAGTGCACAAAAATTTCTGTATCAAAATAATGAAGAACTAAAACCATATTCTCTAGGTGCTAAATGACAGACAGCATGCGGCTGAATTGCGTTAGGATCAGAGATATTAACCTTTCCATCTTATTGCTTCTATTTCCAAAACCATTTAGAATGGAAAATAACAATGACTGCTCATCTGTACAGGCTTGTGCCCACAATGCTGTATACAGTGTGGGGGTGTGGGACAGTGCTGCGCCATCTGGGTTCAGGCCTCGTCTGGGATCGTACATACCAGGATATGTTTGGACAACCATGTACTTCTAGCGCGTGGTACAATTTGCTTTTCATCAACAACTTCAATGACTCTGGTGACATGGTAAGATATGCAATGCATACACAACTGTCTGAAAAATAACTATTTGATTATATTACGTTATATTATGGGTATGACTGAGATTTTTTTTTGCAAAATGTTAACTAGATTTTATTACTACAGTGTCTAGGACACCTCTGGTCGTTGGCAGTAGAGTGGCAGTTCTTCCTCGTGACGCCTCTGATTCTCATTCCTCTGTACCGCTGGCCAACTTGGCGCTTCCGTTGGCTCCCGTTGGTGGTCACTCTCATCCTCTCAATTGTGGTACCCGCTGCCATCACAATTTCCAAAGACTTGCCTCCTACAGCATCATTCTGGGAACACCAATCTACGCAGTGAGTAACACATTTTCATAGGAGTAGGGTTAGCAGAAGTGTATATGAATCTCACCATAAAATACCTACATACATCCTACCAACACGAACATATCGCAGTTTCTAATGATTTTGCAGAATGTATTACAACCACATCTACATGGCGCCGTGGTGTCGCGCTGGGCCATACTGTGTAGGCTTAGCAGCCGGTTGGCTATACCACTGGATGACAGAAAACAGCATTACACTCAAGCCGGTGAGTTAAACTTTATGTAAAACTTGTGATCCCCATGCCCAAATACATGATATATATCTTACTTGCCTTACTATGTTTACTCTATTTTTTTTTTTTTTGTCCAAATATCCATACATATTTAAATCAATATCTTTTTCTGTAGACATGGATACGAGCTGGCAAAATCATGAGTTTTGTCGTGGTTGCTGGCGTGCTTACCGGTCCAAGTTTCCTGACAGGACAAGGGCGGTACTGGGCAGCCCTTTACTCGTCCCTCTCAAGACCCGCCTGGGGCTGCGTCATAGCCTTCCTCGTGCTTAACACCGCCAGAGGCAAGCCAGGTAAAGGACTTGTGAATACCAAATTCAAATCAATTGAAAGACGTATTTGATCGTGTATACACTGTGTAACATATAGTCCATGCATTGTCTGTTATCTACTCTTTGTCTCTCTCCAGGTGTGATTGCGCATTTTTTCTCCCACCCGATGTTGGCCCCCTTATGCAAGGTGTCTTACTGCATGTACCTGGTTTCCCTTCCAATGCAGACTATGACAACTGGGATGGCACATAAAAACCATTACGATCAACTAACAGCTGTAAGTTAACCTGTCTTTTGCATGCAAATATCATTGCATATTTATAAATTAATTTACCAGCAAGTGGCTTATGATCATCTGGTTATTATAGGTGTATTTGGTGGTCGGCGACCTCGTGTTCAGCTACGGCGCAAGTCTTGCTCTTGCCTTGCTAGTGGAATCCCCTTGCACGCGCCTCCTGTCGCTTCTGACGTCAGGTATGTCATGGCCCTTGCTGCCGGGGGTAGCCTCGTTCATTTGAAGCACATTAAAGCCTTTTTGTTTGTTATTACTTTGAGAGTGTACACAAATAACAGACGAGCAATGGAAACATCGGACTCGAACGTTTACAATCTCCTTCTGCCCGCAGGAAAGCTCTTGCAGCGCAGCCAGCCACCGAAGCCCCAGGCCAAGACGAGTGTGAAGGAGGCGCCCAAGAGGCCTAGTAATACCCAGGAGCTCGTAAGGGCAACACTTGCCCCGACTTTCAGCTGTGTCAGATACAGAAATCTGTAACTTCTCAAAACACATTCATATCATTTGTAAATATTTGACCTTACATATACTGAGCAATTATATTAGTTGATGTATGCTCTCCCTGTACAGTAGTTTTTTTTATTTATTTGTACAAATTAATGTTGAAATGTTTATAAACTGTGATGTGATGCTTAGTCGTAGATAAGTATATTTAAATAGCGTCAAAGATATTTCTCTAAGAAGTATCATCATGTATAAAGTGTCATGTGCATTAATTTTCATACTCATAAAACTCATACTACTCATCAACTTATCTAATTATGTATAGTGAAAATACCTGCATTCCCTGCACACACACACACACACACACACACACACACACACACACACACACACACACACACACACACACACACACACACTCGTACACGCATATATGTGTATACGTATTTAGAAACTGTATCGGTGTACTGTATTCATTCTCATAAAATTCCATATATCTTGTGATAAAATACTTAGAGTTTACAGCTATGTTTATATAAATTTTCTGTACTTTATTTATTAAATATTATATAGTATATGATGTCTCCTTATCACACATTTCTCAGTAAGAAGTCACGATGTCAATAATATTATCTATTAGTATTCCCTTTTTTCTTCAATCTGGCCTATACCTGATCTAAACTAGTTCTAAACCAAACCTAACCTACTCTCAAACGAAAACTAACCCAGCTGAACCCGACCGAACCTGAACCTAGATCTACAACTAAACCTAGCCTATTGACCCCAAATCTAACCTAAAACAACCTAGCGGTTAAGGATCGCCAAACCCTCGCGAGCCGGGAAGTGATCGCCCACCTGGGCGGCAGAAACGTCAGGGTGAAGTTTCTACAAAGGGGCTTTTGGGTGGCTGTTTCAGAGGGATGAAGGAACCGCCTTGAAAAAGTGCAGGATCTCACCTCCCTCACTGAGGTGAAACAGCGTTTGGGTGGCTGTTTCAAAGGGACGAGCAAAGGGTTGAAAACAATGATGCCTATCTTGTAGGTGGGAGGGCATCCCCTCTGGTCTCTCCCCAAGGGTCCACGCCTTGTGCGCTGTGGAGACGAGGGTCCTGGAGGTTGTGCGATGCCGTGCATGAGTACGCCCTGCGGCCGGCTAGCAACATGCCTCTTTACGCTAATGCCTGATCCTTGACCGGTCAGGTCAATCGGCTAGTCTCCTTCCGGAAACTAGGGTCAAGCAGTCATGCCGCCGTTGGCACTCACATTGGTCCGTGGGTAACGTTATAATGGCTATTAGTTGCGTTTATCCTCTCACCACCCCTGTAGCTGTTAGACATTGGTTCTAACATACAGCTTCCCCTTGTTGGACTCCGAGGTGGGTGGGTGCATGATAGGATGAAACATTGCCTATTACATGGAAAACAAACCTCAAAAACCTCCATAGAAAGAGATAACTGTTGACGAACCATGCAAACCTAGACTCTGGCGCGTCGCCACGCGTATAACCGTACCCCGCAGACCAAGCGGGTTGATGTAGATGTTATCTGTGTCTTCCCCCTTGTTTGCTGGGCCGTAGGAGCCAACGAGACCTAAGCCTCCGGCTTCCTGTTTCGGCACAGTGTAATGACGCATGTCTTGTGCGGCATTACACTTGGTAGCGTTTTTCATATGATGTGCGAAACAAGGTCTTTTGCCAAAAGCATTCACGAAATATATATATAATAATTCAAATTGTGCATAATGGATAAAACGGAAAATTAAGTGATAAGTTTAATTTTATTAAACTTATTAATGAATAGAAAACGTTAAAATGAAATAAATTAGAAAACTTTTCTACGCTTTATCAATTATATTATTTCATCAAAGTAAGTAAAAATAAATTGTTTATCTTCACTTCCATCATTTATTCATAATGTACAGTTGCGGAATTATATTTCAGTACACATGCTGGGTCCCGCTTTTGTACATCTGGCAATCACCTCGATGTAAACATAGCGTAAGTATTATTTTTATGAATGAGGCGAAAACCCTAGGTTGTTTGTAACAAAGAGCGTGATTGGTAGAACATAAGTAGCCAGTAAGTGTATTAATATCTATTTTTAGAAACGAAATAAGCTACGGTAACAGTACGGTATATTCTCCATTATAGAACATCACATGAACGCAAAACCGCAGTATGAGTATGGAGAATATAAAGAGGTTTGCATCGTATGAATGTGCGTGTGCGTGCGTGCGTGCGCGCGCTCGTGTGTGTGTATGTGTGTGTGTGTGTGTGTGTGTGTGTGTGTGTGTGTGTGTGTGTGTGTGTGTGTGTATGCGCGCGTGTGTATGTGCATATGTGTGTGTGCATAAGTATATACTTGAATTACAAAAACATATGTATTATATGTAATATTACATATTGCCTCTTTGCATGGTCTATTAGCTGTTGTATCTCATTCTCTACATTTGTCTGTCACAATCGTATTTCTCATTCTCTTGTTTGTCAGTTCATGTCTATAAATTGTATATACATAGACACATGTATGTATGTATGTATATATATGTATGATATTTAAACTTTGCAAAGTTAAGGTTTTTATATATTCCCTATATATGTTTATGGAATAATTATTTTCATCCACACGAAATGTGCGGAACATGCAGTAAGCTGAACGCTTGTTTATTAAGCCTGAACTACTAATAGGGTAATTTAAAGAAAGAGGAACCATTATAATATATATATATATATTATTTCATAATCTTTATACTAATGAATACCGTTAAATTCCTGAATATCTATCTCGCTGTTAACCCAAGTATATGGTAAATGAAAAAAAAGGAAAAAAATGTATTGTCGACAGTATGACGCCATTATGAAGTATGGGACATCCGATGTGAAAACAAGGTTGCCTGTGAAAGGCTTAGCTGATACTCTTGAAGATGAACGCAAGGCAACCTAAAATTGCGAATCGTGGTCGTATCATTGGGATGAAAGTGGTCTCTCTACTAGCGAAATTTCCAGGGCGCTGGGTATCTCCCGGTCTGCAATTTACAGGTGGATAAAGAGGTGGGAGGAGGAGGGCACCCTGAACGATCGCCCTCGTTCCGGTGTTCCACGAAAGAGACCGAAGATCAAGATGCTCAGATCAGGGAGATGGTGGAGGCGAACCCCTTCACCAAAGCAGTTAAAGTACAAGAACTGTAGCTCCCAGTGACAAGTCACTCTATATAGATTATTGCTGTATGCGCACTGATATCTTATGTTCTATTATCATTCTATATATTCCAGATATGATAGACAAAATAACTACGAAACTACGAGGAGTGGCCACGTGATATGTGAGGGGTGGATATTCCTGCGTGGCGTTGGCGAACTAGAAGAAATAGAGGGGAGATTCAATTCGGAGAAATATATCGTATTAGAAGTGCTTCTTCCGTCAGTACGCAGCTATACCTTGCCTTTCCCGGAAACTGCCCAATGCCGTCGAGGGCAGATACGAGATGGTTTCGTGACCAAAACCACCTCCAGGTCCTACCATGGCCAAGCAAGGAATGTGACTTAACCCAATCGAAAACGTCTGAGCAAATATAGTCAATGTCTGCGAAACGGCAAATGAAAGAACCTCGCAAAAGTTAATAGAAAATGGAAAGAGGGAATGGGAAGTACTATGTAGGAAATCGGAACTTGTATATAAGCATGTCGCCTCCGCCCCGGAGAGACTACGAGTTATAGAAAATAACGGTGGTTGGACAAGGTTTTGATTAAAATGAATTGTTCCAGTCAGTATGATTGTCCTAAATATTTGCTTTTTTTTCTACATATTACTGTTCTTCTGTGTAAGTAAAAAGACAACTAAATATATTCAAAAATCAGTTCTACCAATTAGTCAATTCATGCAAAGCAAGAAAGTATTTCAATAAACAAATACATGTTATTTTTCGCTGAACGTCGTTCAAAAAGTTTGAAATGCAAAACTATAATTCTAAATCACTACGCATACTAGTACTCAAATAACAAAAATGGCGTACAGGCGCATTAAAATGGTCAGCGTCTCTAAATACGCATACATGCTCACAAAGATGAAACCCTTACAAATTCACTGTATTTCTGTGATTTTCGGTACAGTTGTTCTATAATGAAGGTTATAACGTAACATTTTTTCTTCTGATTCAGTGTTTGGATCTGACGAAAAGATAATATACTCACTTTATTGTTCAATTAGCTTCTTCTAGATACTTAAGTAACGAGTAATTGCAAAGCTCTCGCCAAATTTGCACATTCTATTTCTTACAGCTGCCATACGTAGCTGTTTATAGAAAGCAGAGTTTATAAGTGTAAACAATGTGCAGCTATAGTCATTTGTGGAGCTAAAACGCCGGCCCACTTCCATAGGTGTTTCCATTTCAGTAATCAAATAGCTTCAAGAAATCGTGTATGAAAAAAATACTCTTTAAAGCTAACGATATCTATTACGTTTCATATAAAAAAAAAAAAAATATTATGCTTTCGGAAACATAACAGAATATATAAACTTTGACTTTGCAATGAAGGTAAATATTCAAATTTAATTACACCTACACATATACAGTGGATCGGGATGAATTGGCAATGAGAAAAAATACAAAAAAAGACAGACAAAAGTAGAGAGCAACATATACCAACTCCCTCAGAATGAATGCGAAAATATTTAAGATATTAGATACCATAGACTATCCTTAATGGAGGTAAGATTATTTCCCTTCCTTCAAACCACTAACGAAAATTTACTTGCTCAGCTGTTCGAATGTGGATGCATCTTATTACAAATGCCAAGGATACTGAGAACGAAAACTGTTATCAAAATTAAGCACAGGATAAAGTGCATTCGTGATGAACAAAAAAAAAAAATCATATATTTTTTTGTAGCTCATCAAATATATACTTGTAAACACACGCGCGCGCGCGTATACACAATGACAAAGTGTCTTTATATTCTCCATACTCATACTGCGGTTTTGCGTTCATGTGATGTTCTGTAATTGAGAATATAACGTAGTGTTTCCTGTTTATTGAAAAAGTGTTTTGTTTCGGTAAAAAGAAGTCTCACTTCATTAGTTCGATCAGCTGCTACTAGATGGCGCAGCTTCGAGCACTTGCTAACTTCTCAGAGAATTTGCAGATTTCTATTTGGTTTAGCTGCCATACATATAAATTTGAAGTATGAGGCGTTTTCTATATTCAAGAAATATGGAAATATCATTGTTCTGCTCAAATAAAGACGGAATGCCGCCTTACCTCCATAGGTGTTGCCATTTCGATAAACAATTAAAAAAAGCCACATTTGAAAAATATTCCATAAAAAGACGATAATGAATACTAAACATTTTGCAACCAGTTATTTTATATACATATATATTCAGTGTATATATGTATATATATACATAGACATATAGCGATATATTTGAACATATATACAATATATGTATATGTATATTTCATATATATAACATATATGTATTTATATATATACTTATACATGTGTATGTATGTATTTATATATATACTTATACAGTAAGAAATGAATATGAATCTTAACGTTTCGATCTCTTCACGAGTTCCTTTTCAGACAGAATTATAACCGAAACCATATCGCTTTATTATTCGTTTGAAGAGGACTATGTGAAGAGTTCGAAACGTTACGATTCATATTTATTTCTTACTGTTGCTGTTTTCCTTTTCATTTTTGTGTACACATTACTGTGTTTGTGATAATATATATATATATATATATATATATATATATATATATATATATATATATTATATGTATGTGTGTGTGTATATATGTATTTATACATATATTAATATAATATACATATACGTATATATGTATGTGTACATATATATACTGCACACATATATGTTTGTGTATGCAGTACACAAACATATATGTATATATATGTGTATATGTGTATATATATATATATATATATATATATATATATATATATATATATATATATATATATATATATATATATATATATTGAACATTGCATATAGACATGCTTATATATATATATATATATATATATATATATATATATAAATTTAAATATATATATATATACAGTATTTATATATATACGTGTAAATACACATATATGTATATATGTAAAGTATATATGCATGTGTACAGATATATAAACATACATTTATATGTATAAATATGAATATATATACAATATATCTACATATATATGTATATATGTACATACAAACGGACCATGCGTTTAACCAACACAGCCCTGACAAATTGATGGACGGCAGTGGTAACAAGTACCTCAGACCTTGTGGTAAAGACACAGAAAGAGTGAGATATAGAGAGAGAAAGAATGAGAGGGGGGAGAGAACGAGACAATACAGAGAGAGAAAAGGACAAGAGAAAGAGAGGAGAGATCGATCCACAAGACTGAGGATTTAATATATATAAACATATGTATATATTACATATATATATCTGTACTGTATATATGTATAGATGAATATATATATACACAAATGTATGTGTAAATATATACATGTTTATGATATATGTGCGTAAATACATGTTTATATGGATATGTGTATACATATATGTATAAATATGTATACATATTTATGTTATGTGTATTAATTTATATGTATATACTCATACATATATACACACATGTATATTTACATACTCATTTCTTACTATGGCTGTTTTCCTTTTCGTTTTTTGTGTACACATTCCTGTCATACAATTATATATACACATTTATTTATACTGTATATATATATATATATATATATATATATATATATATATATATAAATATTCATATACATATTTTTTATATACATGTGTACTTTCTGTGTGTATATATATATATATATATATATATATATATATATATATACTTATATATACATGTACATATATACATATTTATGTTTATTTATTGAACAACTGTTCATTACACTATTGGATCTAGAAATATCCAAACTTATTGTCAAGACGTTATTTGGCAGTACAACCCCTCCCTGATTGGATGCTCTTCCTAATTAACCACGCTACCACTTATGCCACAGCGGCGAATTCATATATATTTTTTATATAGAGATAGAGAAAGATATGTATGTATGCACATGTATAAAATGATAAAAGATAAATATAAATAGATGTGTATATATATACACAAACATACTATATACGTATAAATATGTGGATATGATTGTATGTTTATATATACATATATATGTATGTAAATATGTGTATATACATAAAATATACATAATATATAACGAGTATACATGTATATATATACATATCCATATACAAATATTTACACACATATATCCATACATATATATATATATATATATATATATATATATATATATACCTATATAAGTATATTTATGTATAGATATAGATATATGTCTATATACATACATATGGAGACAAAGATAGAGAGAAATAGAGGCAGAGAAAAAGAGAGGATACATAGAGAGAGGAAGAGGCCCGCAAGGTCTGCGGACGAAATGCAAGTCTCCCCCCCCCCCTATTTTTCTTTGTATCTTTCTCTTTCACCTCCCTCTCTTTGTTTGTCTTTCTCTTTCTCCGTATCTATCACTCATTGTCTCACCCTCCCTCTCTGTCTGTTTCTATCACAAGGACGAAAGGCGAGTTAGTGAGAGAGAAAAAAAAAGAGATACAGCGAGTTGCTTTTCTCTTCTACTCAGCCCTTGTGTTTCGCGTTTCCCTTGTCCTCACCTTTCGTGGGTCTCTCTGTCACTCCCTCTCTCCGTGGCGCCTTTCTCTCGTCCACGGCCCTTGGGAGAGACAGAAAGAGACAGAAGACAGACAGAAAGACAGGGAGAGTGAGAGACGGAGAGACAGGGGAGGGAAGAGACCTAGAAACAGAAAGAGACGGAGAGAAAAAGAGAGAGCAGGGGGAGTGGGGGAGGGGGGGGGGCTGACAGAAAGACGTAACGGGAAAGAATGAGTGATAGAGAAAGAAAGTGACAGAGAGAGAGGGGGGGAAGAAGTGACAGACAGACACAGAGACAAAGACAGTGTCAGTTTGAGCGCGAGATAGGGTAGGAAGAGAAGGCGGGAGAGAGGGGAAGGGAGAGAGAGCGCGCCACAAGGGTTGGGGACGAGAGAAAGGCGACTCTTTATTTGAGTGAGGGACCCACAAGAGTAAAGAGACTGTCGTCTTTCTCCCACAGATATATAATTATTCAGATACAGGTATATATTTGTGTGGATGTAAATGTTTATATGGATATATATTTGTATATATATATATATATATAAACTTATATATGGATACACACACACGTTTATGTATAACCATAGACAGAAGCAAATGCGCACACACACACACACACACACACACACACACACACACACACACACACACACACACACACACACACACACACACACACACACGTTATATATATATATATATATATATATATATATATATATTTATATATATGATAAGGAAGGGCATCCAATTAGGTAAGGTTGGTATTGCCAAATGACCTCTCAACAATAAATTGTGGAGGTTAATGGTTAAAAGCAAAATAAATGTGCTAGACATCTAAGGTCATGTAGCACTATAGTAAATGGTAGTGAAGGGTGGTTGAGTTAGTGATTAGTTGTCAAAGATGGGCAAAGGATTTAACGAGTGAGTGGGTTAAGGTCGGGTAAGGTAATAGGGGTGGATCAGAGTGTGACATCAGAAGCGCTTTAGTGAAATCAGAATTCCACTATGGAACACATTTGGAGGTATAGGGTCTTGAGGTTCGAGGAATAGCTATATGGGCAGCTTTTAGGACTGTAGTTGTGAAACATTGTATCATATCTGAAATGGATGAGGGAGGATGGAAGGATATGAATATCAGAGAGTGAAGTGAAAGTACACCAGTCGGCTCTATCAAAGCACCAGCATGGGGAGTTGGGAAGTGGTACATATGAAGTAGGAAAAAGAACTGGAAAGTGGTCTAGAACTGACCAATGGAAAACTAAATGAAGAGAGCATTGAGAGAGGTCAATGCATGAAAAAGATTGCGTGTGTATATCAAAGTGTGTGGGGCGATCTGAATTAAGAATAATAAGGTCAGTTGTGGAGAGGGATTGGCCACGGGAGTTGGTGATAGAATCACCCCAAAGAATGTGGCGGCAGTTAAAATCACCGACTATGAGGAAAGGTGGTTGGAGTTAGGAAATTAGATTTTCAAAGGCAACAAAGTCAATGGGGTGGGAAGGAGAGTAGACTGACATCGCTGTGACCCTGCGGCGAAGATGCAAATAACTGTGCAAGGGTCATACTTCCCTGTGAAAGGGAAGTATGACATGTTTTCTGATTGATAAGTATGGACGAGACTAAGGGAGTATGGGAAAGAGAGAAAATGATAATTGGGGATTGGTATAGGATGTGTAAGAAGTCTCTTGAAGGCATATAATGGATGGGTTATAAGAGGAAAGGATATGACGAAGCTCGGGTCTGTGAGTACGGAAACCGCGAATATTCAAATGAAGGGTAGTTATACTTTCATTGATTTATGAGTGATAACGGTTGCAGTACGTGTTGGAGAATTTGAAGGAGAAGGAGCTAGAGGGTGGGATAAAGAATGAGAGAGAGAGGTGGTGTTGTATCAGGAGGGGTATTAGAAGGTGGAGGGTCTGGGGAAGGGGATAGTTGTGATATAAGGGATTCATGTATGTATCCAGGAGGGAGTGGAAGGGATAGAGGGGAAGGTGGGAGGGTTAATGTAGGTGGAGTTGGAGTCGGGGGGGATAGGCTGTGTTGGGAGGGAGTAGGCAGTCACTTTGAGTGTGAAGGGAATTGTGGAATTTGAAGGTGGATGAGGGGTTTCACTGTCAATTTGGGACTCTAGTAGATAGTTTTGAATATCTCCAAGAGTTTCTATAATGGAGTTGGTTGGGGAGTTTTGTGAGACAAGTCTTCTTGTGAGGGGGGGAAGAGAAGACTGTTGTCTGAAGAGTAGGGGCAAAGGAAGGTGGAGGTAATTGTGTGGTAGGGGAAGAGGGGATGGAACATTTTGTCTGTTGCCGGTAGTGCAGGGAGGGAGAGGAGAAGGTGTTGGGACTGTAGCAGAGATTGGAGTGTCTGGATTTAGGATGGCAAAATAGGACTGGGGAAGGTAGGAGGTAGAAGAGGGGAGGTTAGATAGGTTTAGGGGAGGGTGTAGGAGCTTGGGAGGTAGGGGGAATGGCAGTGAGTGACATTACTGGAGTAGGGAGTAAGAGAAAAACTATGTCAACATATTTCCTGTCTGGCTTCACGTAGAGCGAGTCTAAGTTTGAATTTGAGATATGCTACCTCAGACTAAAATTTGTAGGTGGGGCAGCTCCTATAAAATACATCATGGGGGCTGCCACAGTTGGCACATGTGCGTGATTTTGGCATTGACGAGGAGGTTGCTATGGTTGGACAGGGATTCTCCACCTATGTAAACAGTAAAGGGAAGGTCACGTCTGCGGGAAGTAATTTGACAATGTTAGTGGGGTTCTTATGATGACCTCTGGGAGAAATGGAGTAGCATTATACTGATATCACAGTCTGTGAGACAGGCAAGTCGGCCACGGAAAAAAAACATTGCTGGAAGAAAAGGATGTTGTCAGAGTAGGGAGCTGTGGGAGGGATCACGAAAAATCGGTCCCATTTGGCTGGGCTAAATAGAATAATTAAGATATTTGTAGAGATGGGGATGTGGAAAAGGGAGCAGTGTTGAGCGAGGTAGTGTTATGGAGAGGTGGACAATAAGGCTATATAGTAGACAATCTAAATGAGTTGCCTCTGTAGACAATCTAAATGAGTTGATAGAAAAGACTAAACAGACCCTAACAGAAGCAAAAAAGTACTTCGATATGAATGGCCTGAAACTAAATCCACAAAAAACACAATGTATTTTCATTGGCAGCCGTCAGAACATAGCAAAAATACCCACAGATACAGTTATTGATTTCCAAGGTTGCTTCATCAAACCCAACACAACAGTAAACAACCTAGGGGTACACGTAGACAGATACATGACATTCGAGACACGCATTGATCACATCTACAGAGAAGTAATGGGCACACTGATATACTTGAATCATATAAAAAATAAAATACCCACAGAAACAAGAATTGCTGTTATACAAACACTAGCACTTAGTATCCTTAACTACTGTCTTAACATCTGGGGCTCCACAAACAAAACACAAATACAAAGGACACAGAAACTACAGAACTTCGCGGCAAGAGTAGCACTGGGAAATTTAAATAAATATGACCACATCACACCACATATAAACAAACTAAAATGGCTAAAAGTACAACAGAAACACAAATATGACACGTGTATTCTGATCCATAAAATAATACAAGGAAATTACCCAAATTGGCTATTACCTATACAAACAACAGGTAACATAACAGGTGTCCTTACAAGGCAAAATAACTCCTTATATATCAAAAGATCGAATACAGAAACCGGGGCAAGAAATATGCAAATCCGAGGACTGGTGATCTGGAACCAACTACCAGAAAATATTAGAAATATCTCCAACCAAAAAACATTTAAAACAAAAGTGAAAGAACATCTACTGAAATATCAATGACATCAGGCGTGTGAACATCTAGCCAAGTACGAAATTTCAGTTATCTGGGATATTAATGTTCTATCTAATCTTGTTAAACAAGCACTGTACAATATCTATGTATATAACATCCTATTACATAATGTAAACAACATATCTATAAATGTAATACCCATTGTAATTAGTGGAATAAAGTGTTTGAATTTGAATTTGATGAAGAAGGTTGTGGGGGTAGAGGTGTTGAAGTTGAGCATACGGAGAGAGTAGAAATGTCTTCTGGGGGTTGAGGTTGGACTAGGGTGGATACTGTACTAGTAAGCATTGAGGAGGGGGTATTAGTTGTAGTGTTCGGAGTCGTGGTCAGGGATACAGGAGACTTTGACTTGGTAGGACTATTTGATGAAGGGGCAAGCCTCATTGCCCCTAATAAGGTTATATCTTCATTGTTGGCCATGGTAAAACTGGAGTATGTTGGGGAGAAAAACATTTACCCCCGGGTTAGGGATAGGCAACTAAAACAGGGGAATACCGTACCCACGGTCCTCACACCTAAGGAAATGGACAGTAGAAGGGGTTGGTGAAGGGACAAAAACGAAAAAGTAGGAGGGAAAAAAAGGACTATGCAAATTTAGTTGAGTCGAGGGCCAAGTCCCAAGGTTGGGGAGTTATCAGCATTAGGTCCCAGCCCCCCCCCCCCCCTCCAAGACAACAACGGGCAAGTGATGGGGGGGGGGGATTTGAGGTGGATGTTGAATAATTTTTTTTTATATATATATGCATATCCAAGAAGATGTATGTACAGTAATTAAATATAAATGTATTTATATATATACACATGTACATTATAGAAATATTTAGAGTATATACATATTAATATTAGATATTTATA
Organism: Penaeus chinensis; assembly: GCF_019202785.1. Lineage (NCBI taxonomy): Eukaryota > Metazoa > Arthropoda > Malacostraca > Decapoda > Penaeidae > Penaeus > Penaeus chinensis. The sequence goes on from NC_061825.1 coordinate 23,227,025, forward strand.
TTTATTGAACGTGTCTACATATATATATTTACATCATCGGCATATATGTATAGGCCGATAATGTAAATAAATATAGATAAACAACAACAACAACAAAAAAAAAAAAATGTAGATACAAGTAAATTGGTATAAATATAGATTTCTCGTTTTTCTCGTCCCCAGCTCTTGTGGGTCTCTCTCTTTCACTTTATCTTTCCCTCCTTCCCTCTCTGTTTCTCTTACTGTATCTCTTTCACAAAGGATGAGGACGAGAGAAAGGTGAGAGTTGCCTTCCTCTCGTCCTCAGCCCTTGAGTGTTGCGTCTCACTTTCTCTGTTTCGCTCTCATCCCCCTCCTCTCACTTTCTACTTTTCTTTCTCCTCTCCCTCTTTGCCTTCCCTTCTTCGGTTTCACACTCTCTTTTTCCTTTACTTTGTTTCTCGCATTCCAATTTTCTCCCATCCCCCCCCCCCCCAATCCCTCCTCGCTGTATATACACATATGTATAAATATGAACATATTTTATACATATGAAACATGTCTAGTGGGAACTCCCTAAACAGCAATTCCTTGATCTCCCTGCATTTCCGTCTCCATCAGGTTTTTTTTTTTTTTTTTTTTTTTTTTTGCTGCTTCCGAGGTTCAAGATCCTTTTTTTTTTTTTTTTTTTTTTTTTTTAACCCCTCATATATTTCTCCTATGATCTTTTTTTTTCCTTTTTCTAAGCAATTACATAAAATATATTATTTTTATCACCATAGTTGGAAGTTAATTTTTTTCTTATAAAGTATGTATTATTATTAAATTCTCTGATTCACTCATGATGGAGTTGCCATAAGGGGAATAAACGTGTACGTTCTGTGTTTAAGTTGTACGCTCATTAGCGCTGCTATCGGTGCTGCATGTGTGCGTTTCATTTGTTCATTATATACACACACACAACTCACTCTATCACTTTTTCCCTGTTTACTCAGTATGTTCATGCATGCAAAAATGTAAGAGAACAGTATTGCAGTATTTTCTAGCGTGAGAATCCAGGTATATTAGTTTCTTATGGACTTACCCGTATTACCCTTCTGTATGTATATATATATATATATATATATATATATATATATATATGTGTGTGTGTGTGTGTGTGTGTGTGTGTGTGTGTGTGTGCACGCGCACGCACACACACACAAACATAGCATTTCTACCTCAGGAGTAGAAATTATATGTTTACTGCAAGTATTTATTTATCTATACATCTATTCATCTTTCTTCAAATACATGTTCTGAAGTGTCATTGCTTTGCAAAAAAAAAAAAAAAATCTTCCAAGGGTAGTCATAAAACTGAGATAATAATCTTTATTAGAGTGATAATTGTATCCTTAGCAATAATTATAATGATAACACCAGCTACAATAATATAAATATGATAACAGGAACAACAAATATAATGATAATGATAAATATAATAAGAATAATGATGATAACAATTACAAAGATAATGATAATAACAATTACAAAGATAATGATAATAGTAATAATAGTAAGACAACATTGTTAATGGCAATAGAAATAGTAATAACAATAAAGAAAACAATAGCATAAACAGTCATGATAATAATAATGGTAAAATAATTCATGATAGTAATAATAATAATATCTATAAATATATACATACCCCTAATACACATACATTTATATATATATACATATATATATATATATATATATATATATATTTATGTGTATATTTATTTATGTATATAATATTTATATTACATATTAACAGATCTATACATTTATTCATATATATATAGATTTATATATCTTTATACATTTATTCATATATATAGTTTTAAATATATTTATACCTTTATTCATATACATAGATTATACATTATATATATATATAAATCATACCTTTATTCACATCTATATAGATTTATACATTTATTCATACATATATACATATTTATATATCTGCATATTTATTTATATATATCTATATATTTATTTATATATATTTATATATTTATATATTTACATATATTTATATTACATATATATTTATGTATAATACATATTTTTATATACACAACATATTTAAATATATTCATATATATGAATATATATATACATACATGTGTATGTATATATATATTCTTGTATTTACACAGGTGTATATATACACCTGTGTATAATTATATACAAAAATAAATATGTACTAAAGTATACACATATATGTAAATGTATATATATATATATATATATATATATATATATATATATATAGGTGTGTACCTCTCTATATGTATATATACACACATGTATGTATATGTATGCATATGTCTATATGTATGGATAAATGTATATATCTATCTATTCGTATGTATGCATGTGTGCGCGCGTATACGTATATATGTATATGATATATGTAAGTATAAATGTATATAAATGTATACATATGTATATGCATGAATATATATGTATATGCATATGTATGTGTATACGTATGTATGTGTATGTATACTTTATATATATATGTATATATACGAATATATGAATATATTTTAAGTCATCAGAATAATTATTCCCAGCCTTACAATTACGAATGCTAAAGGAGTCAAATTTCAAACTCACAGCCTCATGCAATTACATAAATTTTAACGCGACTTCCCAATTGTTGTAGAGACGTTGCGTGATGGAGGTGGAGTTCCTGACCATGTGGTCCCAAAGGCGCCCATATCTTGACAGAAATGAGCGCAGGCGGAACTCTGTCCTGGCGAAGGGCGCACGCAATTGCTCTTGTCGCGTTCACCACGGGTGTTGTGTCTAGGGTCGTGTGGAAAGCGTAGGCTTGCCAGATGTGAAGTCTGCACTACGTTAACCTTATACATTGCACAAAAGGCCGCCAACGTTGCGCTGTTACAATGGTTGAAGTGTGGCATCCGGCGGTTGCCGTGTTTTGTAGAGTATGATTGCTTCCGCCCTCTTCGAAACCTGATCCAGATATGAAGGCGGAAAGGCAGACCACAAAAGCTGACTGTACTCCGTAAGACTGCTCAGGTATGCTCCAAAAGGAGTGTGGTCACCGATTGTTCCTTGCAAAAGGGATTGAGGTCACCGATTGTTCCTTGCAAAAGGGATTGAGGTCACTGATTGTTCCTTGCAAAAGGGATTGAGGTCACTGATTGTTCCTTGCAAAAGGGATTGAGGTCACCGATTGTTACTTGCAAAAGGGATTGAGGTCACTGATTGTTCCTTGCAAAAGGGATTGAGGTCACCGATTGTTACTTGCAAAAGGGATTGAGCTCACTGATTGTTCCTTGCAAAAGGGATTGAGGTCACTGATTGTTCCTTGCAAAAGGGATTGAGGTCACTGATTGTTCCTTGCAAAAGGGATTGAGGTCACAGAGTGTTACTTGCACGCCCTTATTCCCTTTTGCAAGGAACAATCGGTGATCTCACTCTCTTTGCAGCAAACAATCACTTTCTTTTGCTAGTAACAATCGGTGACCTCATTGATTGTTACTTAGAAAAGGGAGTGAGGTCACCGATTTTCCTTGCAAAAGGAAGTGAGGTCACCGATTGCTTCTTGAGAGGGAAAGAGGTCACCGACTGTAACTTGCAAAAGGGAATGAGGTCACCAAATGTTCCTTACAAAATAGATAATTAGAACATCTGCGGGAATTAAAAAATCATTTCAGAAATGAACACTTTGAACAGTTCCTACGAAGCATTAACAATAACACCTCAATGTCTGAGATCTGGAAAAAAAATAATCGACAAAGGGAAGTGAGGTCACCGATTGTTACTTGCAAAAGGGAACAATCGGTGACCTCACTTCCCTTTGTAAAGAGTCGTTTAATTTTTTTTTTTTTCCAGATCTCAGACATTGAGGTGTTATTGTTAATGCTTTGTAGGAACTGTTCAAAGTGTTTTTTTAGTTTAGTTCTTTATTTACCACCCTGGCTAACTGCACAGGCGTGGGCAAGCTGTGGTACATTTAATGCATGGTCATAACATTACATAGTGTTACATTTGAATTTTAGCCTATAACATTGCTATGAGTACTTATATCAGTTTAAGGAAAGGAACAATTGCACAGTCCTTTATCCACTCATCTGCCACGCCGGCATATAGCTTGGGCGTGGGAAAGCATTAATACATTTTATATTCGGTTATGTGATACTACATTCCAAATTTAGGATACAACATAAGTATATCTTCTAGGGCATCAGATGATATGAAGTAGTTACATAGTTCTCCGTACCTCATGCTAGGTGGCCTGAAAGGCTGTATCACATGGCACTCTGAGATATAATGTACAAGTGTTCGCTTATATTCTTCATTACACAGTTTACACTTAGTTTCTTCGACATTACAAACTGTACTGACCTGCCAATACAATCTATACCCAAGCCTGATTCTTGCAGTCACAACATCACACTGTCTTGTTCTTGTTTTATATAAACCATAGATGAAGGAATCTTGCCTAAACCGGTCATAGTGCTTTATGCTACAGCTTTCAGGGCGCTGAGAATTAATCAACTCAGTCAAGTCCTCTCTGAAGGAGGCTTTAATGATGTAGAAAATCCTAGAAAGAGGTATCCCAAGATCTATGTCCACACTTTGTTTGTCACATGCTGACTTTGCTAGGCGATCAGCATGATCATGCCTAGGGATTCCAACATGCGATGGAATCCACACAAAACGTATATTATGGCCTCGTTCTTTTGCACGATACACGTTTATCCTGATGTCATTTGCAATATTTCCCGCACCTTTGTCTAGAGTGTTCAGAGCCTGGAGAGCACTCTGTGAATCGCAGAAAATGACCCCTGAGCCTTGTTTCAATAGAAATTCGGTGGCCATGAGTATTCCTGCCAACTCGGTTTGCATAGTGCTAGCCCAGTCATGAACCCTCCTACAATCCTGGTGCTGCAAAATATTGTTTTTATATACAACAAAAGCGCATCCTGCTCTGCACCCAGACTGCAAGGATCCGTCAGTGTAGCATTCATATACATTGGAAAGAGTGTCTAGATGCTCATTTATACTTGCAAGTGCATACTGTTTAAGTATAGCAGGGGGGGCACTGTCTTTTTTGGGGGCAGTCGTATAATATACACTTAGGTCCGACATTTTCCACGGTGGTACAGAACGTCCATGTAGGGTCTTAGTTATGGGAATGTTCAGCTGAGCTAAGTGTTTACACGTCACTTGTAACCATGAATTTGAGTATGAATCGGTGTTGTTATTCAAAGTTAGCTCTTCTATTCTGTGTCAAAGTGTTCATTTCTGAAATGATTTTTTAATTCCCGTAGATTTTTGTTAGCGTTAAGAAACTAAATAAGGTTGTCACAGGTATTGTCGGGTTTGTAGATATCAAAAAGCTCCTGAACTCGCTTTTGTTCCCTCAATAGTGTAGGGTCACCAACCCACGTAGGTTGTCTGGAGCTTTGTGATTTGCTGCTCTTGAAGGTTTTCTTTGGACAGACCCAGGTGTTGTAGAAATCAGTGACCACTTTCGTAATGCCCATAGAGAATTTATCAACTCTCATTACTGTGTAATCGGTATACCAGTTATGAATACGTGATTTAAAGTGGTGCTCAGAGGAAGGAGGTTGCCCCCAAAATTGGTAGCGTCCCCTAGATTTCAAGCTTGTTTGATATATTGTTTTAAGGACCTTTTTTTCTTGTTTGGCCGTCATTTTAAACAAACGTAATCTAGCCTTTTATTTTGTTTTGCTGGATAGTTTTTATTTGCCCATTTGATTTGCATTTTATATACTCCCGTTTTCCATTTTCGTTTCGTTTTAACGTTTATATTATGAATAAGAACTATAAAAGTTAAGTAGCGTTTGTTTAAGACCAAAGGGCGTAAGGATTTGCTTATGATTATTGAAATGTCCTTTGCTTTTTCTTTTGTTATTTTGAACTTTCTTTCGCTGGACCATCGTAGTTTTTTATGTTCTATTTCATTTGCCGTAGACTTTTGTTCTCTTCCATGGTATTTTATTTCGTTTAAGATATGTTTCAGTCTTCAGTGTTTTATTATTTATATTCAGTTTTGTTTTTGCTCATTTAAGTTCAATTTCACTTTTAAGAATCCTGCAAGTTTTACTAGTCACATTTTATCATTTTTTGCTCACGATAAGTTCTGTTTTACTTTTAAGTCTTTCACCTATTTTGTTTACGGCTTGGTTCAGTTTGATCTTCATTATTTTATATTCGATTTGTGTTCTATTAACTATAATTAATTTTAGTATTAAATATAGTTCAATTTTTAGCTTTTTGCTAAAAAATTCTTTCATTATAAGTAATGAAATACCCCTAATACCCCTAAGTGATAATGATGATTATGATACGATGGTAATGATAACAACAATTAATCATGATGATGGTGGTGCAGTTGATTATCAATAATCGTAAAAATAATGAAAATTACCAAAATGGTTATTATGGAAATCATGATGATAACAACGGTAATATTGATAACAATTTTCGTTACTTTTATCACAGTTTTCATAATATCAATGATAGGGATGATAATGATGCTAACAATAACAACAACAGTGCTAATGATCTTGACAGCAATAACAAAGACAAAGAAAATAATAACAATAATGGTGTATTGCTGCCATTGATTAACTGAGGTGATAATGATTTGCGGCCTCCATTAAGAAGAAAAGAACTTTTATTTGAGTCACAATATATTACAACAAAATGGTTCGCAAGATCTCTAGTCATCTTGACTGCTGCAACGATGGCATGGAACTCTACAATGAAGATCAATGCTGATAGAGAAAGTTATTTGCAGTCTTCCTTCTGCTCACTGCTGCAAAGCCCACACCATTTTCAGATTTTGAACCATCCTTGGTAGTTAGAAGTGTGTTGAAGAAATACCTCTCTTACTTCTGTTTCGGATCTCTCCCCTTTCCTAATTCCGACCAAATCCAGCTCGACTTGATTGGTCCAAGGAGGGAATTGGGAGTTCCAACAGCGAGAGCTTTAGTGAGATTTCAATTAAGATCTTTCACAAGATTCCTCATTCTCCTACCATAGAATCGGCTATTCTCAAGGGTGTTGAAAACCAACCTGGATGTAGGAGATTCCACAGATGAAGACCTGAGATTCTGAGAGCTGTATTATGAACTGAGTCCAACATCCAGAGAACAGTTGTAGATGAATAAGCCCCACATCCATAGTCAAGTTTACTACGAATAAGCTGCAGAAGCGTTGTGCGATCTGCACCCCAAGATAGGTGTGAAAGAACCCGCTAAATACTAAGTGCTTTTGTAGCTTTCACCTTTAACTGTTTGATGTGAGGCACCCATGTAAGCCTTGAGTAAAAAAATAGACCCAATTATTTAACTTCTTGGACAAAATGCACAGCATAGGGGTGGGCACATATGGCTTTACCTTGAGGTGGTACCATGACAATTTAACTGATTCTGGAGGGACTAACGTTCCAAAAGTTAGGAGAGCTGGTGTCGACTGTTCCAAATCATCAACTTCCTTCTTAAAACGTTTTACTGCCACTAAATTAAGATTCTCAAGTTCCTCTAACAGAATACCTCATCAGGTATCAGAAAAAGACGATTCCCGTGTTTTGTGAAGAGAACATGACCCCAGGAATGTTGCATATCGCACACAGATGGTCATTCTCGTCTGGTGATAAAACCTCAACTATCAGGCAACCATCTAGAATTCTTTCTTTTCTCACCCCCACCCACAAGGGGAAGCTATAATCTCCCAACAGCCACAAGGGTAGTGAGGAAATATACGCAGTCACTATTACAGTGCTGATGGCAAGCGCGGGACCTGTGCGCTACCGGCTGAACAGTGCCTGCTTGACCCTAGCCTTATTTGACCAACCGATTGACTTGAACAGCATTGTGTAGTGATTTGCAACGCCCCTGGCTAATGGTAGCGGGCGTGCCGGGGTGTAGGGCTGCAGAACTGCCAACCTTACTCTTTAGGTTCGTTTGGGTGATTGCGTCCTCGAGTCTGATTCTTCATGTTCTAATGTTTTAAAACCATAAAAAACAGATACTGGGTAAGATAAAACAATCAAAGTAACTTGTGAATAAAATAATGAAATAAGTAAAACGGACAGCAGGGAATCATGCACAAATAAAACTGACTGAGGGTGGGGGCAAACAAGAGAATTCTGATCATGTATACATTTATTTAGGCACCAGATTATCAATTCAGTTTAGCATGTGCACTTGGCCACGTACTTACAACAATCCAGGCGAAAATTCAGCAGCCAAAACATACACCCACTCCTCAGTCCCACGGCAAAACACACCCCAACAAGGAGGTGTTAAGCCTATCAAGGTAAGAGAAAAAAAAGAGACCCGAGTATACTGTGCGGCCCCCTTTTAAAGGTAGAGGGCGCGCAGGCTCTCTGCGAACAAGTTGTATCTGAATATCCCCGTAAACAATTAAATAAGGATAAAAATGATTAGAAGATAAAATGACAACTAAAAAGATTAAGAAGTGATCAACAAAAGTACATATATAAAAGAATTAAAAAAAAGTAACAGACGAAATGCTAAAGAAAACAGAAAACTGATAAACGGGGGTAACTTAAGAAAAACAAAGTAAAATGAGGACGAGATAAAAGATTTAAACGAATTCACACATGCGCACACATCACACAACATAAAAAGGCAAACTGAACATAAAAAGGCAAACTGAACGTAAAAAGGCAAACTGAACATAAAAAGGCAAACTGAACATAAAAAAGCAAACTGAACATAAAAAGGCAAACTGAACATAAAAAGGCAAACTGAACGTAAAAAGGCAAACTGAACATAAAAAGGCAAACTGAACATAAAAAAGCAAACTGAACATAAAAAGGCAAACTGAACATAAAAAGGCAAACTGAACATAAAAAGGCAAACTGAACATAAAAAGGCAAACTGAACATAAAGAGGCAAACTGAACATAAGGTAAAACTAGAACTACTGGATTGTCAATATTCTCTTTAAGGATTATTCACGTGCCGGAGAGGCAGCCGCAATCACTGATCCCGTTGAAAGTCTACGGGCTCCGCTACCGGCAACAGACAGGGATGCAGCGGTTTGTTTCACTACACATTGTCATTCAGTGTATTTCATTATTTTCATGTGATTCGAAGGATGTATCAACATTACTGTAGGTCTACCAAGACTTTGCTGTATAATGATCAACATTATGTATGTCCTGTTTCAAAACAGTGACATAGAAAATAACAGCAAAATGCTAATTAAGTTAATTTACATTTCGCCTTCTGTAGTTTATACATTTTTTATCACAGCTAAGCTGGTATCAAGTTTAATAATGCGGTTTGCTATATTATATATTTCCTTCTGCCAGAGCTAAAAAAAAATCCAGCAGAAGAAAGAGGCAATGAGGACAGGAGGGACAGACACAAGTTGCTTCCACTCAACAAAAGACCAGAATTCTCTGTCATCAGCCAAGAATTAAGTTCTATTGGTAATTCCTGGGATTCAGACGAACCACATTGTAAGCATAACTATAAGCAAGTTTTGGTCTTGGACACATTTATTAATATGAGAGAATAAGTAAATTATGCATATAAATGTGTATAAATAACTGTGTATATATATACATAAATATACATAAATATATAAGTGTGTGTGTATGTATGTGGATAAATGTGAATACGTGTGTGTGTGTGTGTGTGTGCGTGTGCGTCCGTGCGTGTGTGTGTGTGTGTGTGTGTGTGTGTGTGTGTGTGTGTGTGTGTGTGTGTGTGTGTGTGTGTGTGTGTGTGTGTGTGTGTGTGTGTGTGTGTGTGTGTGTGTGTGTGTGTGTGTGTGTGTGTGTGTGTGTGTGTGTGTGTGTGTGTGTGTGTGTGTGTGTGTGTGTGTGTGTGTGTGTGTGTGTGTGTGTGTGTGTGTGTGTGTGTGTGTGTGTAGTTAAATGTGAATATATATGTATATATGTGTATAGGTATGTGTGTACGTATATATATATACACACACACACACACACATATATATATATATATATATATATATATGTATATATGCATATACATGTGTGTTTGTGTAGATATATGTGGGTGTGTATATATATATATGTGTATATATATATATATATATAGATATATATATCTATCTATGAGTGAGTGTGTGTGAGTGTAGATAAATTTGTGTGTGTGTGTGTGTGTGTGTTTATGTGTATAGATAAATGTGTTTATGTGTATAAATATGTACATATATAATGTATATGTGTATGTATATGAATATATATGTGTATGTATATAGACATATTTATATATGTATATTAAGTATGTATATGTATATGTATGTGTATGTGTATGTGTATGTATTTATATGTATGTATATATAAATACACATGTATGTAACATATACATACACACACACACTCACATGTACTGTATATGTACACATTTATACATATATATTTATACAAGTACATATATAATTATACATACATATATACATAAATATACATATATAAACACACACACACACACACACACACACACACACACACACACATATATATATATATATGATATATGTATATGTATACTATTTGCATGGAAGAGTAACTCTGCCTTTATTAATTTCATGGTTTCTCTTTAATAGGTGAGTCAAACAGTAGCGCAACAGCAACATTAGTTGATGTTGATGACTCTGGAATACCAACGTCCGTTGTGGCAATTGACCTGGAGGAGGAGGAGGATGACACGGGGTATCACTGCCTGCAGCACCACCAGAGTCCCGGCCATCCTCAGCAATGCCACCGGAGTCCTGCTCAGCTTTGACGTTCTTTTCCTCTGCATCACAACTAAAGTCCCACATTCTCAGAGTTAGCGGCAGAGCCCAGTGCATCTTCAGTGCCAGAATCACAAACACCGCCTGCGTTTTGTTCATCAGAACCTACCACCACACCACTGCGGTCCTCTTCTAAATAGTATTCGCTGCTCAGGAGGAAAAATAAACAAGGAACAAGGTTTAGTGTTCAAGAAGCGCCATATCATGAGTCAATGGAATAACAACGAAAAGAACATGAAATAGATATGAAAATTAAGGAAATGGAAATGATACGGTTAGAAATTGACGTAAAGAATAAACAAATACAGAACGACATTTTAGAAATGGACTTAAAAGTCAAAGAAGTTGAATCTGACTTAAAGCTTAAATCATTGAAAAATGTTAACTTAGAATATGAATTACCCAAAACAAAATTGGAAAACGAAAATAAATGAAGTGAGGTTTATATGTATTTCATGTTTGTTTCATGTTCATTTTTGCATAGCAACCTTGGTAACATATATTAAGGCTTGTAAAATATTGTATTCCAGTAATACGATGTATAAATAGATTCAGTTAACGGCTGAATCTTCCTTAATTTATATAATTATTTTCCTAATTTTCTTCATTTTGACAATATGATAATAGTATTCGTTGATAAACACCCATTTGGTTTTCGAGAATATCTTCAATAACGATGATTTTTTTTTTTTACCTTCGCATAATACATGAGGAATACAAGGCTCCAAAGTAATTTTGAATAAGCTGGCGACGTTCTACACTGCCCTGTGCATTAACAGGGGCACCGGCATGGTTACCAGGGAGAGGATTTGGGTCGTCAGGGGCTTCTGCTTCTGGATGAAATGGCACACCATCGGGAAGTGGCATCCGAGGTTGTGGAGAATGACTGCAGCGACGAGAGTTTCTTGTGTGTTTTCCAGACTTGTTTGCATTTTCTTGCCAGGACACCGAAAGCCCGTTCGATGCAATTTCTGGTGGTATTGTGTGAACTGTTATAGCGTTGCTCTTGGCATGATTGAGGATTGGCTTGTGGTGTTGGCTGGTAACCTCGATGGATTCCATCATCCATTTCTACACACAAGCGGCTCTTATCGAAAATATTGCTGTCGTGAGCGCTACCTGGCCATCTAGTAACACTATTAAAAACTGTAGTTGTGGCCCACAAACTGCCTGTATATTTAAGAAAAATACTCCTTTCCTGTTTCAGAAGATTTCAAATCGGTCCCCAGGTGGCTTTTTGATGGTTATGTGAGTGCAGTCAATGCAACCAACAACAGCTGCCATCCAGAAATTGCCTTGGAATTCCCCATCACTGAGTGTTTCATTTGTTCCAGGCATCTTGATGATGTTATGGTTCATCCTGGCAATGACTCGTGTCACACGACTGCTACATCTACTTACATAACACTGTGAAACGTTGTAGCAGTCTGGAACTGCCAGCTGGTGATTACCAATGGCATTTGCAGGTAAGGGGTAAGAAATACCTGTTGGATGAAATAATGGTAAATTTTCGGTCTAACAGGATTCACGAAACTGAAGTATATCGATAACTATCGATTAAGCACCTAATTAGGAAACTTTTTTTTTCTAGATAGACAGTCGCCGCAAAGTTAAGTTAAGTAAGTTTATTTACCACCCTGGCTATCTGCTCAGGCGTGGGCAATCATGATTGCAGTTTTGTATACATCTGACACAGTACAGTAGTCTGTGACTACTGTAATTGTACATGGTGATATAGAAACATGTCATACATCATACAAAAATAATACGTTGATATGATCTTGCCGTGTTTACATAACACTGTGTTTTTTTGTTTACGGCAGTTTTACATAGTAAATTTAGGATTTAATACGAGTATATCTTCCAATGTATCAGATGAAATGAAATATTCACATAGTTCTTTATACCCATGTTAGGTGGTCTGAAAGGCTGTATCACATGACATTTCGAGATATAATGCTCAAGAGTTCGCTTGTTTTCTTCGTTACACAGTCTACATTTAGATTCATCTGCACTTCTTGCACCGTTCAGTTGCCAATACATTCTGTAACCTAAACGTATTCTGGCAATAACCACGTCACATTGTCTGGTTTGACTTCGGTGCCACCCATAGGAGGGCTTGCTATCTCTATACTGATCGTAGTGCCTTATGGTACAGCTTTCAGGCCTTTGAGTGTTTGTCAGATCTACTAGTTCTTCCTTATGAGAACTTTTCAATATATGTGCAACCCTAGCAAGAGGCATCCCAAGATCTATATTCACAGTATCTTTGCTACAGGCTTCCTTCGCCAATTTGTCGACGTGGTCGTGCTTGCTTATGCCAACATGAGATGGTATCCATACAAATTGAATGTTAAAATTGCGCTCTATTGCACAAGTTACGTTACGCTTATTGCAACTCACAATTTCCTCATCGCCACCTGCTTTGAAAGAATTTAGTGTCCGAAGAGCACTCTGAGAGTCACAGAAAACTACTCCAGAGCCCCGAGACAATACGAATTCCGTTGCAAGGAGTATACCTGCCAGCTCCGTTTGCGTAGTGCTGGCCCAATTTTGCACTCTCATATTAACTTGATGTTTTAGTAAGCCATTTTTGTATACAGTACAAGCACAACCAGCTTTGTATCCAGACTGTACGGATCCGTCAACGTAACACTCGTATACATCATCGCCCATAGACTCTGTGTGTTCCTTCACCGTTGCTAATGCAATTTGTTGTAACACGCAGTTATGTTTTTTTGTGGTAGACACGTAAGGTACGCGATCAATTTTGAATTTTTCCATGGTGGAATGGATCGACCCTGTGGTATTTTACTAATTGGGACATTGAGTTTTGTAATGTTCATGGAGATTTTGTGTATTAGAGTGTGTGTGTGATTAGTCACGTCTGCTTGTGTGATTTTATGCTACATTTGTTTTTGGAAGTTTGAAAGATACAAGGGTTCCCTCAGAGCTCTGACCCCAAATATAGTGGAAATAAATATTATTCTATCAGAGATGGATAGTAGGTTAAGTTCCGACCTCATGTTTACTATCCTTGCTGTTCTCGGGGCGCCGAGGATAATCCTCATGGCTGCATTTTGCACTACCTCCAAGCTATTTATTTCTGATTCCTTACACTGCAACAAGTGCAGTTTATGGTAGTCTACAACTGATCTTATAAAAGCCAAGTAAAACAGTCTAGCGAGCTTAACATTGATGCCATGTTCTCTTCCAACAAGAACTTTCAACGGTTTCAGTCTCTCCCAGAGTCTCTTTTTCAGGGAAAGGATCAGGTCTGCATCATTTATGTTCACCCCGAGATATTTATATTTATGACACATGTCAAGCTCTTGGTCACCTATGCGAAAAGTGGGTAGGGGTATGATACATGGATTGAGAGCCATTGTTTTCTCAGTGGAGATGACTAATCCACACTCATGAGCCCTAGTTGTGAGTTTGTCGAGAATTATTTGCATCCTCTCTTGTGATGATGCTTTGACACATATGTCATCAGCATAGAATATAATGGATTCACCATCCCCAAGTGGAATATCTGCCACCAGCTTGTGCATGAGGACATTGGACAACATAGGGCTGAGAACTCCTCCCTGTGGCGTCCCAAGTTCAAAAGATTGTGTGGTTGAACTTCTCACTGCCCTGAACAAGACACTTACAGATCTGTTCGAAAGATACATTCTAATCCAGCTCAATAATTTACCCCGGATGCCAAAGCTTACTAATTGTTCTAGGATAATTTTTCTGTTTGCAATGTCAAAAGCTGACTTAAGGTCAAGAAAAACAGTGTGCTTCCCTGGATTAGAGTTTGAGTAGTTCTCTGCAAAGCAATGTTGTGTGCTACATCCCGTTATGAATCCGTACAGTCTGTGAGATAATTTACCTTGCAACCTGTACCTGAGTCTGTTCAAAATTATCCTTTCTAGAACTTTGCATACACATGAGGTTAGTGAGATTGGGCGGTATTTATCAGTGTTTGCTTTCGGCATAGGGATGATTAGACTGCGCGTCCAGAGGCCAGGCAGAATACCTTGTGACAAACTTAACCTGTACAGGTGCAAAAGGGGTTTACCAGGTACCTGAGCTATAAGGCGGAGGACACTATAGGTAATTCCATCTTCACTTGGTGCAGTCGCTTTTCCTTTGAACAGTGCATTGTTCAGCTCCCACTCAGTAATTTCAGCAAAGTCTGAAGGGTCTGTCTCAGAACATTCAATCTCAATGGCAAATTTACGTGCAATTTTAGACTGACTAAGGTGGTTCTGAATATTTGTGGGAAGTGAGCTCAATTTGGACGCTCCAGCCCATTGACTAAGGAGCATGTCTGCTTGTGCAAAACATAGGGAGTTCTCTTGAAATGATAACATATAGTACTCTGTAAACTTTCAAATTCTGGGAATAGAAATTGAATGCAGTAAACAGTATATTTTAAATGCACAAAGCTTTGTGAAACTTATCGTTCAGCGATTCGGGATTAGTGCAAAATAATATAAAGCTACTTATGTAATGATATTTTTAATTTCGTGACCTTATAATGAGGGGCTACTGCATTACTTAGTGAAAAATTATCTTACCTTAACAACTGGAGTACAACTAAACAACATATAGGTGTCAATCGCCAACAGAGGGAAGCAATGTTGAAAAAAACAACTGCATGAATACATTTACAAGATTTGAATTAAGATTACGACATTTATTATTATTCATTTTCTAGGAAAATATACTTTTTATGGTACATCATTTACATAATTTGCATTTTGAAGTAACTGCAACGCGTTCAAGTGATTCACATTTTGTTCCAATAATGTGCGCATTTGGTGATCGCAATTGTGAATTCCAGAAATTTGACGGCACAAAATGTGACCCAGAATTCTGACATTATATAATAGTGCAATCTATAGTATGACTAAGCAAAAGGTTTATCGTGGAGCGCGGCGAAGTCCACATTTTCTTTAAGGATACGACGATTAGAGTCGGCGAGTGCGCAGCGTACACTACAATTATTACTATCATTATTATCATTATTATTATTATTTTTATCATCATTTCAGTTTTTATCAGTACCATCATCATTATTTCTATTAATATCATTATTATGACTTATTATTATCATTATCATTACTATTATTGTTTTTATTCTTGTTTTTGTTATTATTACAATCATTATCATTATTCATATTATTATAGTTATTATAATAATGATACTAATGATAATGATAATTATTAGCATTATTATTGTTATTATTATTATCATTGTTATTATTTGGAGTAGTAGTGTTATTTTTTATTATTGTTATGATTATTATTATTATCTTTATCATTATTATAATTTATATCAACATCATTATTATTAACAATATTATCATTATCATTATTACCCTCTTCCTACTCCCCATTATTGTTATCAGTATCATTATTATTATCTTTACTATTATTGTTGTTGTCCGCGCGCTGTGTGTGTGTGTGTGTGTGTGTGTGTGTGTGTGTGTGTGTGTGTGTGTGTGTGTGTGTGTGTGTGTGTTTGTGTGTGTGTGTGTGTGTGTGTGTGTGCGCTGAATCTACTTACTTGTATCTCTGTTGTCTATCGCACACACGCTCGCATGCATGCGCGCACTTACAGAAGTCCACACACACTTCTTATATGCATATATTGTTTTTATTCATTTTATCATTATTTTTTTAAATTCATTTTTTCATTATTTGTTTAAATTCATTTTTTCATTATTTGTTTAAATTCATTTTTTCATTATTTGGTTAAATTCATTTTTCATTATTTTTTTTTTTTATTATTTTTTACATTTTCTTTAAATTCATTTTTTCATTACTGTTTTAAATTCATTTTTTAATTATTTTTTTTAATTCATTTTTTAATTATTTTTTTTAAATTCATTTTTTCATTATTTTTTTTAAATTCATTTTTTTCATCATTTATTAAATTCATTTTTTATTACATTTAAAAAAAAAAGAATTGTTTCATAATTTTTTTTTTTAATTCATTTTTTCATTATTTTTTTAAATTCATATTTTTCATTATTTTGTAAAATTCATTTTCATTATTTCTTTTAAATTCATTTTTTTTAAATATTTTTTTTTTAATTCATTTTTTTCATTATTTTTTCAAATTCATTTTTTCATAATTTTTTATTAATTTAATTATTTAATTATCTATCTATCCATCTATTTTTTATACTACAGAACCAAGATCCTACAAAACCACCGCCTGCTTGCATCCCCAGGAGAGCAAGCGAGCAACAGCCGCCGCAGTCGTTCAGCGGCGCCGTGACGTCATCATCACTACTGCCCTGGGACGTCGGGATTGTTGGCCAGGACGTCCGGGCACATCTGGCAGGGCGGGCGCCAGCAGGGCCAGCGCCTCGACGCCGGCCGTGCCCTTGCGAGAGAACGCGGGCGCGACGTGAGGGCTTGGGGGCTCTCGGAAGGCGGGACACTCGCCGAGGCGCGCTAGATTGCGCCCACCCCTTTTCTTCTCCTTAGCAAAGACCCTATTAATTTTTTTTATCACAAAGTGTGGCTTCTTCAAAAGTTTTTCAAAGTTGTACCTTTAGAACCCACACTAAAAGAATAATAGTCATATGGTTTACTTATGATCTAAATTCAGCGGTAGAGGTAACTAAGAAAAGGGTTATGTCAAAAACACTTAATGAGCTTATAATATTTACTGATATATTGTGTCATAAATCATCACACTTCTACAAATAAAAAAACAAACAAACAAAAAAACATTCATCTACAAAATGTCCAAGTGCGTGTAAGTCCAACCTGTCACTCTTTACTCTTGTTCTTCTTCTCCGATATCTTCTTTTCTTTCCTTCATCGGTTCCATGGACTCCCAAAGATGATATCTTCTTTCCTTCTTGTCCACAACACCAAGGACGTGAAAACTGAAACCTCAACAAAAACAAACAAACAAAAAACAATCCCAGTAAAGAAACAATTATTCTAGTTTAGAAGTAATAAAACAATATAAAGTTATCAAATATAACTAAATAATTTCTTGTAGGAACAAACAAGTTTTCTTACAAACAAAAAAAAATATGTATACCGATCTGAGAGTTATATGCACATGAAAATAATCTTGACTGAACACCATTTTAATATTATTCCATTATAAATGTTCAGAACACTCTTTGAATGGGTTTTTAAATTCTTAATGAAAATAAGAGACACACATAGGGGTGGTGTTCAAGTCCCACTGCCAGCCACTAACTGTGTAGATGACGTACTCTTTATCTCTAATTTCCTGTTTGATCTCAAATAGTTACTTTTCTTTTGTTCTGTAAATCAG
>NC_061825.1:23275120-23277620 GCF_019202785.1 Penaeus chinensis
AGTCTCATGGTTTAGCTATTCATTGGACACATGGTTCTGCCAACTGTACCCTATAATCCGGCATACACTTGTTACAAAATGCATCAACACAACACTCCAAGGCACTCGATAGCGTCCAGAAACATGGATTACACTACCAAGGTATGTAAAGCTCTCTGTGACTTCAACGTCCTCATTGCAAGCATGGATCGACTGAAAGGGTTCCCCTAACAGGCTCTAAAAGTCTTGAATCATGGTCTTAGTCAAGGAGACCTCTAGGCCCAAGGGCTTCGCCTCATTGCTAAATGCATCAAGTGCTGCCACTAGGGATTCCAGAGACTCAGATAGGATAACAACATCGTCTGCAAAGTCAAGGTCACAGACCTTGACTTTGCTGACGATATTGATACTGCCCAGTGTTGCTCCACACTGACTTATAACAGTCCATGCAGGTGTTGAATAGACTTGGTGCTAGGAGCCAGCCTTGCCTCACCCCTTAGTTAACAGGGAAGAAGTCTGAGTGGCCCCCACCACACTTAAGTACTTTCAGTACCAGTATATGCACTTGCTGTAAGATGCACTGAATCAAATACTTTCTCGAAGTTGATGTAAGCTGCAAGAAACCCCCAACCAAACTCATGATGTCGTTTCACAATGACTTGAAGCACTATGAAATGGTCTATTGTGGACTTGCCAGGAGCGAATCCAGACTGCTCCGGTCTCTGGTGCCTTAGTAGGTGGTCACGGATCCGTTTCAGAAGAAAACCTTGCCTGGTGTACGGAACAGGGATGCCATATTAGTTGCTACAGTCCCAACGATCCCCTATTACTTTCCAGAGACCACTCAGTTCAACAGGTCAGGGTGAATAGAACCAGACTGCCAGATGGCAGTCAAGACTGTATGCAAGCCCTGTGCCATACGTTCACCCCCTGTCTTTAGCAGTTCAGGAAGGATATCACATATACATGCAGCTTTCCCAACCTTCAGCTTAGAAATCACCATCATAACCTCAGTTAGGGTAGGAGGTTCCTCACTTATGGGTGGGTTCTGCACTGCATCAAATGTTTTGTGCTTGAAGGACTCCCACAGAGCAACTGGTTTTCAAGTCCTGTGAATTGATTAGAGACCGCTGTGGCATACCTCCTGGCACACTTGACTCTGTCCAAGTGAAACTCCCTGGAGTGACCGCTGGAGTGATGAGGAGTTTTGAGGTGGACCTATAGGGTAGCCACAACCAGCTTATGGTCAGTACCATACAACTCAGCACTTCGGTAAACCCTGCAGTTCCAACAAGAATGTAATCAATCTCCTTTGCCACAGTACCTGTATCACTATATCATGTCCAGCGATGCAGACTAGAGTGCTGATACCAGGAACCAGAAATCTTCACTCTCTGGGACCTAGCAAAGTCCCGGAGAAGGAGGCTGTTCTCGCTGCTGGGATCAAGCTCCTGAGCCATGGGGACCAATAGACATCTCGTAGCCAGCTCAATCACAGTCGGATACCACATTGAAGTCGCCCAGAACCATGCAAATGTCTCTCCTTGGACAACTGTGAGGTACAAATTTGCTAACATTGGAAGGAATGTACACAGCAATAAAGAATGAAGCCAAAAGCATGCTTCAGTATCACTGCCATAATACGCTCATCAACTGGTGTTACCTCTACTAACGAGGGTTGAAGTCGGCTGGAGATGGCTATTCTACCCCCTGGAGATGATGACCATCGACCAGTAGTAGTTGTGCCCACCCATACTGATCATACTGCTGCCAGGTCTTCTCACCTTCAAGAGGGCAGCCACCTCAACTCCCAGCCCCTTCAGTTCCCTTGATAGCAGGGATAACTACTCATCCTGCCACAAGGACCGGATGTTCCAAGCTCCTACCTGGACAGTTCACCTGAGGTTAAGCCTTGGGCTGTCACTCCGGGTGGACACCACCTCTGCCACCCCCACATATACCACCCTATATAAATTAGGGTGGCAGGCTGTGGGGCCCAACATCCGCCTGTGGGGTTCCCGTGGGCTTTGCCCCACAGGCCTCGCACTGGACTGGCGGCCGGCGGAGCGCAGATAAGATGAGTAACTCCATTCCCATCCTGTGTCCCAGCAGTCGCCGTCCCAATAGAACCCATATATATGTACATATATATATGAATGTGTATATATATGTGTATATACATGTATATATATGTACATATATACACACACATATATGTATTAATGTATATATATGCATATATATGTATATATACATATATATACATATACATATATGTGTGTGTGTGTGTGTGTGTGTGTGTGTGTGTGTGTGTGTGTGTGTGCGTGCGTGTGCGTGTGTGTGCGTGCGTGTGCGTGTGTGTGTGTGAGGGTGTGTGTGTGTGTGTATGTATATATATATGCATATATAGAAATGTATACACAGACACACACACACACACACACACATATATATATATGTATATACATATATAAATATATGTATATATATTTATATTTATATATGTATATATATGTATGTA
>NC_061825.1:23297620-23300120 GCF_019202785.1 Penaeus chinensis
ATAAAACTAATGATAATAATGACAATAATAATAATAATAATAATAATAAAAATAATAATAATGATAACGATACTAGTGATGGTTAATGGTAAATGGTTAAAAGCAAAGTAAATGTGCTAGACATCTAAGGTCATGTAGCACTATGGGAAGGGGTAGTGACATTAGATATTGGACGGGTGTGGCCAATGTGTAAGCGGGCGAGAGCCGTTTACTAACGTCTGTCCCGATGAAATTTAGCTGACCAGGAGGAGATTGATAGTTTTACAGTATATATCTTATTAGTGCGGAGACTTGACCAGAAAGATTGCCATCGGTTATATAAGAACAACCAGTTCTAGATCTTACAAACAAGGGGATTGGTCGAGTGTACTGACTTTATGAGAGTTAGTGAGTTACGGGAGTCAGTAAAAATGGTGAAAGAGGAAGAAAGGAGTCATTATATGTGTTTTAAGGCAAAAAGGAGTGTGTACAGTTCTGTAGTAAGGACACTGGTTTCAGGAGAGAGGGGGTATTTGAAAGTGCGAGTTGAAAAGGGTACTGAGAAACCAGCGTCGGAGATGGATTTGGAGACATCAATGTAAAGAGAGGAGCGAATGCAGGGGTAAGGTATTAGCTGTGGAAGGACAGAATGGACAGACAACGGAAGAGGTCAGAGATGGGGAAGAGGGGAATGGTAGAGGAGGGTATCATGCGCAGGGCAGTAATCTTAAGGAAGGATACCCAATTTATTGGGTTTCAGGAAGGGGAGGATAAGAGCTTCTCGCCAATAAGAAGGAAAATTTCCTGACATCCATATATGGTTGAAAATTGTTAATAGGAAGGATAGAGAGGAAGATGGAAAGTGTTAGAGCATATGATAGTGAATACCGTCAGGGCATTCATGAATGCTGAAGCACTACTGTAAGGCAGCATTGAGTTCAGAGGAAGAAAAAGGAGCATTATAGGACTCAGCATAGAATAGGGTGAACATAATGGGGGTGGGTTACTTGATGGTGTTAATAGAAGAGAAGTGTGGAGGAAAGTAAGAACCACTACTGAACTAGCTGAAAAGGTCACCTAGTTCATTAGCGACTTAAAGAGGATCAGAGATGTGAGTATCTCGAATATGGAGGACAGGGACCGGATGGGGAAGATGTTTGCCTGATAGTTTATGGATCCGGCACCAAACAGTTGAGATAGATGTAGATGATGTAATTGAGGAAACATAATTTTGCCAGCTATTTGTTTTACTGGTCCGGATTATACAGCAGATGCTCTTTTAAAGAAGATAAGGGCTGATTAGGGGTGCCTCGTTTGTAGCGGTAGCTGTTCTAGGCTGCATGTTTTAAGTGAAGCACTTTAGTGCAATTGGAATTCCACCATGAAACACATTTGGAGGTAAAGGGTCTTGAGGTTCAAGGAATGGCTGTATAGGCAGCTCTTAGGACTGTAGTTGTAAAAAATTGTATCATATCTGAAATGGACAAGAAAGAAGATGGAGGGGTAAGAATAGCAGAGAGTGAAGTGAAAGTATGCCAGTCTGCTCTATCAAAGCACCAGTGTGGGGAGTTAAGAAGTGATACATAAGGAGAGAGAAAGGAGAATTGGAAAGTGTTCACTATAAGGAAAGTGGTCTAGAACTGACCAATGAAAAAGATTGCGTGTGTATGTCGTGTGTGGGGCGATCTGAATTAGGAATAATAAAGTCAGTTGTGGAGAGGAAGCGTTCTAGGGATTGGCCACAGGAGTAGTTTGAAAGGGAGGTATGACATGAGGTGTTTTCTGATTGATAAGTATAGACAAGACATAAAGGGAGTGTGAAGAAGAGACAAAATGGCAATTGGGAATTGATATTGGAGGATGTGTAAGAAAAGTCTCTTGAAGGTAGATAATGGATAAGAGGAAAGGATATGACGAATTCCATTGAAGGGGAGCTATACTTTAGTTGATCTATGAGTGATAATGGTCACAGTGCGTGTTGGAGAATTTGAAGGGGAAGGAGCTAGGTTGTGAGATAAGGAATAAGATGAGGAAGGTGGTGTTGTATCAAGAAGAGTATCAGGAGGTGGAGGGAATGGAAGGGATAGAGGGGATGGAGGGAGGGTTAATGTAGGTGGAGTTGGAGCTTGGGGGGGGAGGGGCTGTGTTGGGAGGGAGTAGGAGGAAGGGGTGTAGGGGGAATATAAGTAGGAGGAGGATGGATATCGGCAGTCACCTTAAGTGATTAACTTAATTATTAACTATCAATAATAATAATAATGATGATGGCGATAATAATCATAATAATAATAACAACAATAATAATGATAATAATCATAATAATAATAGTGATAACAATAAATAATAATGATAATAATAATGATAATAATAATGATAATCATGATAATAATAATGATAATAATCATGATAATAATAATAATGATAATGATGACAATAATAATGATAATGATAATGAATAATAAAACAATAATAATAATAATAATAATAATAATAACAATAATAATAATAATAATGATAAGAA
>NC_061825.1:23310120-23320120 GCF_019202785.1 Penaeus chinensis
TTTTAATAAAATATCTGATATCTCCAACAAGGGAATAAGTCGCCGTAAAAGCGCCCCACTCCGCTCTGAACAGGACAACTTGCGGTTTTCCCTAAATTTATAACAAGGGAGTGACACCTGAAGAGAACGAATTTCTATTTATTGTGAGAAATATTGTAAATGTATTAATATTTAGGAATCATTGTTTATTTGCCCACTTCTAATGATGCCAAAGAAAGAGATGAATGATCTAAAAAGTGGCTATCATTAAAAGGACCTACCACAAGTGGTGCAGTAGGTAGAATCCTCGTCATTTTATTTTGCAATATTGAAGTGGACTTTGGGGTTTGCAGTGTTTCATGTTTTAGTCGTATTTTGCAGGCTATACCATAATTTCTTTACATCTTATAATTACGATAATTCTGATGTCCTGTGAACTGTTTGGCGAGTCATGTAAACCCGGGTTTCGTGAAAAGGGAGATGCAGGTGAAAACTTGTTCGTGTAATTCGCTTTATAGCAACAATGTTCCTGAAATTGTGTATGGGTCAATCGGGTTTCTCATACTGTTCCTACAAGCGGATAGTTAAGAAGCTGCATTTCGCTACATACATACATACATATATATATATATATATATATATATATATATATATATATGGTCAGGTTTTAGGAACCAGTTGGTGGTTAATAAGCGCTGGTTCCGCTTGAATCGGCGATCGACTGTCGATCTTATATCGAACGAGTTTAATTTTGTATGTGGTTTCTGCTAATTATAACATTGTAATTTATTAGAAATGTCACTGTTAGAAATTTTAGAAAAGGCTCAATCACTTGGCTTGAGTGGAGACCTTGCTCATGAGCTGACTGATCTTCGTGTATTTCTGGAGGAGAAAGGCTGTGAAACTGCGGTGGAAATGGCAGAAGCCGCCGATAGGTACCGTAGTGCACACGGATATCGCATAAGTAAATTTTCAAGGTCAGTGAATAAATAGTCTCTACATGTTGAAAGTGAAATTCAGTGTCATGGATGTAGATAGTTGGGTCATTTGAGGTCCAACTGTCGTAACAACCTAAAAACTTTAAAACTAAGAGTGAATCCGAGTTAATTTTGTATTCCAGCCCGAAATCAAACCTCAGAATACAATAATTGACGCTAATGGTATATTGTCATTATATTGCTCGACACGGGATGTTCCTCCGTAATTGTGAACGAAAAGTTGGTACCATCTAGATTCAAATTAGGTCCTGTAGGCAAAGTATATGATTATCTTTGCACTCCAAATTCATTCCCTAAAGTAAGATGTTTTATTAAAAGTAGATTTTTCACAGGATGGCTTAGTGCGCTTGCAACACCAATCAATTTTGTGGATGAACTAACCGGACTCGTTCCAGGTGTGGAACTAGCTGAGGAGCGTGATCCTTCCTCGCTCGATTATGACGGCAGTAAAGACACCGCTCCTGATTCCAACTGTCCGCAGGCCGGGGATGTTCAGTTTGGGCACGACACATCTCGTGACGTTGGTATGGCTGTTAAAAACGCGTTCATATGAGTCAAAATCTGCTATGACTCTAGCTTCCTCTGAGTTCTTAAATCTAAATATACTTAGAAGTAATCTAAAAGAGGGACAGCAAAACTGCCCAAGTCTAAAAAAACAACAACATAAGTGAGAAAATTAAAAGCGGCGAAAACGTAAATGTAAAATCTAGAACTGTAATATGAGCTTGTCAATGATCTCGTCTACAGGGTGTGTTTAAAAAGCAACATAATTCGTGAGGAAGCAACTGGTGATTCCCGAAAAGTATCGGACTCACGTACTGAATCTCGCTTACGATTACCTTGCAGCTAGTCATTTCTCACACCGAAAGTTCTTTTGGGCCGGTGCAGATGCTCAGATATAAAGGTATTGTCGACCATGTCCGACTTGTCAGAAGTTTTCATCTAAAGGAAGTAAGAAGAGTAATAATGAAAAACCTCCACAAAATTTCAGAGCCATGCTCACGCGTAGCTATAGACTTAGTGGTTCCTTTTATACCAGCCTCTGAGAGAGGAAATAAGTATGTTCTCACTCTAGACTATGCAACTAGATACCGAGTCGGTATACCGAGGGATTGAGGGTCTCAATTTAAGTCAGATCTAATGGGTGAAATCCATAGATTACTTTCTGAAAAAGCCTTGTACACGAGTCCCTACCAAGCTTCGTGTAACGGTGCAATTGAAAGGCTAACTGGGGTATTAAAATCCATTATTAAAAAGCTTTGTGCCGATCATCCGAGAGAATGGGATCGCTTTATACCTGCTGCCCTGTTCGCATATAGATGTTCGTAATGACAGCCCTAAGTGTTCAACTTTTGAATTGTTATATGACCGACAAGTACGCGGTCCTTTGACAATTCTGCATGAGCTATGGACGAATGATAGTACTGACAGTGAGGGTAAAACTACGTATCAATATGTTTTAGATCTTCACTCGCGTTTGGAAGCAACTGCTAAATTAGCGGCTGAACATGCTGAAATAAAGAGCCGCAACTATAAGACATATTAAGACCTCAAAGCTAAGCCTCGTAGACATAGTTGATAATGTACTGGTGTTATTGCCTTCTAGCAGTAACACATTAGCTATGCAGTGGCTTGGTCCGCATTCAGTAGTTGAATGCTAAGGAAATGGTGTCGATTATGTAATAGGAATTCACAAATATGTTTAAGAAGTACTTTCGTCATGATGATTTTGATAGAAAAGGGGGAACTGTTCAAGTTTGTATGGTTTGAAGATGAGGATAATTGTGGCGATAACTGGAAACTGTTTATTATGAAACTAATAACGACTGCAGTATCATCATAGACAGTGACTTTTTTGAAAGTCGATTGATTTAAATGATGCTAGTGAGTGTGGCGCAGACTCTATGCCAATTACTGACTCAGCTTGAGGAATTTTGTAAACGATGTATATTTCAGTGAAATCGATCTTTGTCGTGGATACTGGCAAATACCATTATCTACAGAATCAAAAATATATACTACATTTGCAACTCAGAGATCTTATGAAGTTCAAAGTAATGCCTTTAGGTCTTAAAGCAGTGTGTCACCTTCATTAGGCTCACGAGAAAAGTTTGGTCTTGCAAATACTGACTGCTACTTTGACAACATTGTTGTACATAATGCTAACTGGTCTGATCACCTATAGGGCTTGAAGGATCTGTTAAGACTGCGCATGCGTGGTTTGACTGCCAGCCTCAGTGTTTTTTTTTTGGTTTTCCAAAATTAAATATCTAGTCGTTTTATTGGGTAATTATTGCATAACGCCTCTTGTAGAGAAAATCAATGCAATCCAGCTAATGCCTTTACCTGTAAATGGCAGTTAAGATCTTTCATTGGTACGGTAGGTTATTACCAAATGTTTGTTCAGAATTATGCTAGTATTGCTGCACTTTTCAATGATCTGCTAAAGAAGCATAGCAGTAACAAATTACAATGGAATGATGACAAGATTGAGAGATTCAATAGATTAAGAGATTCATTAGTATCAAAACAAATTTTATGTTTACCTGATGACTTAAACATCGTTTATCTCAGTGATGCTTCCGATCTTGAACTTAGAGCTGTATTACTGCAGGATATAAAGGAAGTAAAGATGCCAACTGCATAGGCTGGCGGGAAACTGCTAGAAGGGGAAAAAAATATGCTACTATTGAGAAGGAGCGTCTAAGTATTGTATGGGCCATTCGTAATTCAAAATATATTTGTATGGAAAAGAGTTCATCATCCAAACAGATCAAAGGTCTCTTGTTTACTTGAGGAACAAAAAATACTCACGGCAGATTGATGCGTTGGGCACTCGCACTCCAGTGTTATGCATACAGTATTGAGTAGATAAAGGATAATGAATATAATGATATACTCTACCGCTGTCCTCTGAATGAATGAATGATGCTCATCGCGCAAAGTAGACGCGTTTTTTCACACACACACATACATATATATATATATATATATATATATATATATATATGTACATGTATATATGTATATATGTATATACATATATAAATATATATATATATACATATATATGTATATATATATACAATCACATATATACATATATACATATGTACATATATACATATGTATATAGATGTATATGTACACACACACACACACACACACACACACACACACACACACACACACACACACACACACACACACACGCACATGTATATGTATGTATATATGTATGCATATATGTATGTATATATGTATGTATATATGTATGTATATATGTATGTATATAGGTGTATATTTATGTGTATATGTACGCATATATGTATGCATACATGTGTACATTTATGTGTATATTTATGTATATATGCATGTATATATGTATGTACATATGTGTATATTAATGTGTATATATATGTGCATATATATATGTATATATATATGAATATATTTGTATATATATGTATATATATAAGTGTATATATATGCGTATATATGTGTATATATGTATATATGTATATATTTGTATATATGTATGTGTATATATATGTATGTAAAACTATGTAAGTATATATATGTATGTATATATGTATGTATATATATGTATGTATATATATGCATATATATGTATGTAAATATGTATGTAGATATATGTATGCATATATATGTATGTATATATATGTATATATATGTATGTGTATATATATATGTATATATGTATGTGTATATATGTATGCGTATATATATGTATGTATAACTATGTAAGTATATATATATGTATGTATATATGTATATATATATACATGTATGTATATATATATGTATGTATACATATGTATGCATATATATGTATATATATGTATATATGTATGTATATATACGAGAATATATACGTTGTATATATACGTATGTATATATATGTATGTATATATATGTATGTATAAATATGCATGTATATATGTATGTTTATATATGTATGTATATATATGTATGTATATATATGTATATATATATATATATAAATATATGCATGTATACATGTATGTTTATATATGTATGTATATATGTATGTATATATGTATGTATATATATGCATGTATATATGTATGTTTATATATGTATGTATAAATATATGTACGTATATATGTGTATGTATTTATGTATATATATGTATGTATATATATGCATGTATATATGTATGTTTATACATGTATCTATAAATATATGTACGTATATATGTGTATGTATTTATGTATGTATATATGCATATATATGTATGTATATGTGTATGTGTATATATGTAGGTATATATATGTATGTATATATGTATGTATATACATGTATGTAGTTGTATGTATGTATATACATGTATGTACGTATATGTATGTGTATATATGTATGTACGTATATGTATGTATATATACGTATGTATATACATGTATGTATATATATGTATATATATGAATGTCTATATATGTATGTATCTGTAGGTATATATGTATGTATGTATGTATTTATGCGTATATATATGTATATGTATGTATATATGTATGTACAAATATGTATATATATGTATATATGTATGTACATATATGTATATATATGTATATATATTTATATATATGTATGTATATATCAGGATATATATGTATATATATGTGTATATATGTATATATATGTATATGTATATATGTATATATATGTATATATATATTTATATGTATATATGCATATATATGTATATGTTTATATGTATATATATGTATATATATGTATATGTATATATGTATATATATGTATATATACATTTGAATATTTATATATATATATATATATATATATATATATATATGAATATATATGTATTTATGTATATGTATATACATGCATATATATGTATAAATATATGTATGTATATGTATATATAAACATATACATATATATTTATATTTATATATTTAGGGCCCAGCGGTTAGATCAATTCGCCGCGACAGTCGTAAAAATGCTTGCGCTCTGACTGCTGTCAAACGCAGGTTTCGCAAGGGAAGGCGCCTCCGTGGCACAAGTATTAGAGCGCCGAATCGCGGTTGACATCCATTCAGGAAAGGGTGGTACTGCCAAATAACCTCTCGATAGTGAATTGAGAGAGGCCTATGTCCTACAGTGGAATGTGTGTGCGTGTGTTTTTGTGTGAGTATGTATATATGCTTAAATATATATATATATATATATAAACACACACATATATGTATGTATACATATATACATATATATATATGTACATACACATATGTATATATATATATACATATATACATATTTTTTATATATATCTATAGGCATATATGTATACACACACACACACACACACATATATATAAATATATATATGTATACATATGTATATATATACTTATATATGTAAACATGCATATATGTATATATGTATACACACATGCACACACACACACACACACACACACACACACACACACACACACACACAGTCACACACATATGCATGTATGTATATAATGTTTGGCGTCCGCGAAATGTCATTCTTTGAGTACATCCTTCTTGCAGTATCTTTTTACTAATATTTTCTTTGTTAATTTTTAAGTCTGCCTTCTTTTCTCAGCGACACCCGAGCTTCCTTATCTCCAGTCGAATTCCTCCTTCCGCCTCCCCCTCCGCCCCGCAACAACCCGCACGAACCCCCTTTTTCCACCTAAGCTCCATAACTCTCCCCATTCCCTTTTTCACAGCGCCCGCCTCTGCTTACACAGACCCCTCTTATCCCCTCCCCTTTTCGTACACATACGCGCGCAGATGCTGCTCTCCCAGACCGGGCCCTCCATCAAAGCAGACCCCTCCATGGCCTTTCACGCCACTAAAACGTTGAGTTTTAAAACAGAGACAGCAAATCCTCATCCAATACAGAAATCCTCTGCGACCCTCCCCTGCTCTTCTGCCCCGCCCCAACATGCCGCTCCGGTCTCGAGCTCCATTGCAAAAACATGAAAATCCCCTCCACTCTCTACTCCCCTTTCATGCAGATCAACGGCTAATGAGATCACCATTTACAAAAATTATGCACACTGCGCTAGCAAGCAAGAACGCTGAAAATATTGAAATTTTATGTAACTCCTCTCACTTTCCACTTTTTTTCACTTATTTAATTCATTATTATTACCATGAGTTAGAGAACGATTTCCAACGGAATTTACACGAAAATAACCTCATGCGTAAAAGCTTGCCCTGCTATAAAACATTAAAAAACGTTTACTCCGGCTATACATGTTACACGCAGTATATTTCTCATTTACTACCAAAACCTACTTGAAAACATAAGCCTAACATATTCGTGTGTATAGGGAACCTCCTCTTACCTTGCAGTATTTATGAACGCAAAGACTAGATCACTGACAAAGAAAAAAATATTATCTTACTTAACAAAGACAATGAAAGCAACGCCCATATCATAAATGTCTATGGATAATACATGCAGACCTGTGTGATGACTGTCCCAGAATTAAGCACTCACAATAGTTATGTATTCATAATGACTGACTAAAGAGCTTGAGAGCCTAAAGAAAAACAGAAATGCACGTACGACAGCAACACTAGTGAACATTTGGTTAACGATAATGCTTATACAGGGTTTGTTCTCTCTTTTTTCGCATGAACTTATATGGCTAATATATAAGAAATATGTTAGCCATGTCACTGAGGTTTGGGGAGAAAGAAATACGATTCATATATTCTGCGTATATATTTATAATGATGATAAAGCTTAATAGTCTTGCAGATAAAACTGTAATAATAATCATTAACAGAGACAACATCAAAGCAACATTAACAAGGATGATGATAAAGAATGACAAAGACAAAGATATGTATTTGAAAATGAGAAGCTATTGAGTGTGAAAGGAATTCTCACATTTCAATTGATATCTAACAAAATTATGAAATGCTCCCATTATGTTCCAAACGCGTACAAAATGCACGTATCCGTTTAAGATGTCTCACTGAAACACAAATGAAATTGACTTTAATATATAGAAACATAATTAGCATCCCCCTGGAAGTCATTATTAATATCCGGTGTCCAATGCTTGAATCCTGTGTCCCCGAACTTCGTCTCGATTTGACCTTTAGAACGATTAATATTTATCATGTTTTAGCGTAAATATAATACCAGTCGTTGCGATTGTTGCTCCTGTTTTTATTATTTTTCATCATTATTATTATTAAAGTTACTTTCATTATTAGAGATACCATATGGATATCATTTAATTCATTATTACGGTTCCTATTTTTGTTGCAATTATGGTTATTCATTATTATTTTTACCATTGTTATTATTACTACTATTATTAACATCATCATTATTAGTAATAGTACCATTCTTCTTCTTCTTCTTCTTCTTCTTCTTGTCATCATTATTATCATTATTATTATCATTACTATAATTATCATCATTACTACTACTATCATCATTATTATCATCATCACCATCATTGTCATTATTGGTTTTGTTATTCTTATCTTTCTTATTATCATTGTTATTATTATTACTATTATTATTATCTTTATTGTTATTCTTATTATCCTCATTAATATTAGTATTGTTATTACCATTATTATCATTTTATAGTCATTAGCATTGTTATCATTATTATCATTATCATTATTGTTATTATTTATATTATCATTATTGATGATATTATCATTATTATAATTTTCATTGTCAATATCATTATTATTATGATTAATATGATTATTATCATTATCATAATTATTATCATCATTATTATCATCATTCTTGTTATTGTCATCATTATTATTATAATGATTATCATTATCATTATTATTACAATTATTATCATTATCATTATTATTATAATTATAATCATTATAATTATTATTATAATTATTATCATTATCATTATTATTATCATTATTGAACGTGATGTTATAATCATTACTATTATCATTATTGTTATTACTGTTATCATTGTTATTACTATCATTATTGTTATTACTATCATCATTCTTCCTATTGTTGTTGTTATCATTATTATCATCATTATCGTTATTATTATCATTATCATCATCATCATCATTATTATTATTATTATTTACATTATTATTATTATCATTATTATTGTTGTTGTTGTTGATGGTATCATTATTATCGTTACTATTATTATGACTGTTATCATTACTATGCCCAATGATACATTATCATTATCATTATCATTCTTATTATCATAATCTTAATTATTGTTTTCATTACTACTATTTTTGTCATGATTATTATCATTATCATTCATCACCCATTGACTGCGGCAAAACAATTACGCTACAGTATTTTAAAACTTAGTATGAGTTAGATATTTATTTTGTTGTTATAAACTCGGATAGGATGGATGTTCCTAAGGCATAAAAGAAACTAAATGAATTTAGAATATATTCTTATTCAAAAATATGAAAAGACATGAAACCCAAAAACTGTTCGCATTAATATACAAGTATCCAGCATAAAGTTCTGATTCTTAAATCCTAAGATCATCCCTCGTACTTCTCCCCGGCGGCCGGAGGTTGAGGTGGGCCGATTCACGAGAATCCAGAGCGGCGCTTCCTAAGCTATGGTAGGCTGCAGAATCCCCTGCGGGCAACTACTGCTGGCTATTTCCGTGGGGGCGGCGATTGTCGGTACTTGAAATGAGAATTTGGGAATGCGCACTGGACATAATGAATTTGAGCTGATGTTAATCAAAATGGAATTCTGTAAATATCGTGGCCATTACAATAAAACATGGTGAACATATAATAAAACAGGGGTTCCGACCAATCTTCTCTTGCTATACTGCGGCAAGAGGCATCCTCTAACCCAGGGCTCCAAGTGTGGGGACCATGGAGCAATATGAAAATCATGACGCCGAATTAAAGAATTTTATATCATTTATAGTACCTACATATAATTTATCCCACATATAAATTACTATCTATTACTA